>NC_060194.1:17887663-18134024 GCF_021184085.1 Oncorhynchus gorbuscha | reverse complement strand
AATCATCATTTAGTCTTCCCACACCTGTTCCCGATCCTTTCCCCTGATTAGACTCCCTATTTATTCCTTTGTGATCCGTTCCTGTTCCATCGGTTCCTTGTTTTGTATTCCATGCTGTAATTGCGTTTCGCCCTGTCCTGTCGTGTTTTTTGCCGTGATTGTGTATCACCCTGTCCTGTCGTGTTTGTGCTTCTTCAGACGCTGGGCGTAGAGCAGGTGTCTCAGTTGACTACGGCCTGCGCCTACCGAAGCGACCTGCAGTCTGTGGCCTTCTCCAGTTGTTTCCCCTCTACTATCTAGGATTTCAGTTGTCCGGTTTGAGCATTAATAACTCTCTGTTTCTGTTAAGTCGCGTTTGGGTCCTCCTTCACCTGCATAACAGAAGGAACCGATCAAAGAATGGACCCAGCGACTTCTGACGCTCGTTACACTGCCGTCGAGATCCAAGGAGCCATGCTCGGCAGACACGAGCAGGAATTGTCCGCTGCTCGCCATGTCTGCTATCCCTCCTGTTTCTTCTGTCCCCTCTTCTCAGGAGGAACCTGGTGATTTGACAGGAGTGCCGGAGGAATATCATGATCTGCGCACGGTCTTCAGTCGGTCCAGAGCCAACTCCCTTCCTCCTCACCGGTCGTATGATTGTTGTATTGATCTCCTTCCGGGGACCACTCCCCCTCGGGGTAGACTATACTCTCTGTCGGCTCCCGAACGTAAGGCTCTCAAAGATTATCTGTCTGTTTCTCTCGACGCCGGTACCGTTGAGCCTTCTTCCGCTCCCGCCGGAGCGGGGGTTTTTTTTTGTTAAGAAGAAGGACGGTACCCTGCGCCCCTGCGTGGATTATCGAGGGCTGAATGACATAACGGTTAAGAATCGTTATCCGCTTCCCCTTATGTCGTCAGCCTTCGAGATTCTGCAGGGAGCCAGGTTCTTTACTAAGTTGGACCTTCGTAACGCTTACCATCTCGTGCGCATCAGAGAGGGGGACGAGTGGAAAACGGCGTTTAACACTCCGTTAGGGCATTTTGAATACCGGGTTCTGCCGTTCGGTCTCGGTAATGCTCCAGCTGTCTTTCAGGCATTAGTTAATGATGTACTGAGATGACATGCTTTGAACTAAATGGCATATATTACATTGAACATCTTTGTTTTCGTTTACCTTGACGATATCCTGATTTTTTCACCGTCACTCGAGATTCATGTTCAGCACGTTCGACGTGTACTCCAGCGCCTTTTAGAGAATTGTCTCTATGTGAAGGCTGAGAAGTGCGCCTTTCATGTCTCCTCTGTCACATTTCTCGGTTCTGTTATTTCCGCTGAAGGCATTCAGATGGATCCCGCTAAGGTCCAGGCTGTCAGCGATTGGCCCGTCCCTAAGTCACGTGTCGAGTTGCAGCGCTTTCTCGGTTTCGCGAATTTCTATCGGCGTTTCAGTCGTAATTTCGGTCAAGTGGCTGCCCCTCTCACAGCTCTTACTTCTGTCAAGACGTGCTTTAAGTGGTCCGGTTCCACCCAGGGAGCTTTTGATCTCCTCAAGAAGCGTTTTACATCCGCTCCTATCCTTGTTACTCCTGACGTCACTAAACAATTCATTGTCGAGGTTGACGCTTCAGAGGCGGGCGTGGGAGCCATTCTGTCCCAGCGCTTCCATTCTGACGATAAGGTCCATCCTTGCGTGTATTTTTCTCATCGCCTGTCGCCATCGGAACGCAACTATGATGTGGGTAACCGCGAACTGCTCGCCATCCGCTTAGCCCTAGGCGAATGGCGACAGTGGTTGGAGGGGGCGACCGTTCCTTTTGTCGTTTGGACTGACCATAAGAACCTTGAGTACATCCGTTCTGCCAAACGACTCAATGCACGTCAAGCTCGTTGGGCGTTGTTTTTCGCTCGTTTCGAGTTCGTTATTTCTTATCGCCCGGGAAATAAGAACACCAAGCCTGATGCCTTATCCCGTCTCTTCAGTTCTTCTGTAGCTTCTACCGACCCCGAGGGGATTCTCCCTGAAGGGCGTGTTGTCGGGTTGACTGTCTGGGGAATTGAGAGACAGGTAAAGCAAGCACTCACTCACACTGCGTCGCCGCGCTTGTCCTAGTAACCTTCTTTTCGTTCCTGTCTCTACTCGTCTGGCTGTTCTTCAGTGGGCTCACTCTGCCAAGTTAGCTGGCCACCCCGGCGTTCGGGGTACGCTTGCTTCTATTCGCCAGCGGTTTTGGTGGCCTACTCAGGAGCGTGACACGCGCCGTTTCGTGGCTGCTTGTTCGGACTGCGCGCAGACTAAGTCAGGTAACTCTCCTCCTGCCGGTCGTCTCAGACCGCTTCCCATTCCTTCTCGACCATGGTCTCACATCGCCTTAGACTTTATTACCGGTCTGCCTTCGTCTGCGGGGAAGACTGTGATTCTTACGGTTGTCGATAGGTTCTCTAAGGAGGCTCATTTTATTCCCTCGCTAAGCTTCCTTCCGCTAAGGAGACGGCACAAATCATCATTGAGAATGTGTTCAGAATTCATGGCCTCCCGTTAGACGCCGTTTGGGAAAGAGGTCCGCAATTCACGTCACAGTTTTGGAGGGAGTTCTGTCTTTTGATTGGTGCTTCCGTCAGTCTCTCTTCCGGTTTTCATCCCCAGTCTAACGGTCAAGCAGAACGGGCCAATCAGACGATTGGTCGCATATTACGCAGCCTTTCTTTTCGAAACCCTGCGTCTTGGGCAGAACAGCTCCCCTGGGCAGAATACGCTCACAACTCGCTTCCTTCGTCTGCTACCGGGCTATCTCCTTTTCAGAGTAGTCTTGGGTACCAGCCTCCTCTGTTCTCGTCCCAGCTCGCCGAGTCCAGCGTTCCCTCCGCTCAGGCTTTTGTCCAACGTTGTGAGCGCACCTGGAGGAGGGTCAGGTCTGCACTTTGCCGTTACAGGGCGCAGACTGTGAGAGCCGCCAATAAACGTAGGATTAAGAGTCCTAGGTATTGTCGCGGTCAGAGAGTGTGGCTTTCCACTCGTAACCTTTCCCTTACGACAGCTTCTCGCAAGTTGACTCCGTCGTTCATTGGTCCGTTCCGTGTTTCTCAGGTCGTCAATCCTGTCGCAGTGCGACTGCTTCTTCCGCGACATCTTCGTCGCGTCCACCCTGTCTTCCATGTCTCCTGTGTCAAGCCTTTTCTTCGCGCCCCCGTTCGTCTTCCCCCCCCCCCCGTCCTTGTCGAGGGCGCACCTATTTACAGGGTACGGAAGATCATGGACATGCGTTCTCGGGGACGTGGTCACCAGTACTTAGTGGATTGGGAGGGTTACGGTCCTGAGGAGAGGAGTTGGGTTCCATCTCGGGACGTGCTGGACCGTTCGTTGATTGATGATTTCCTCCGTTGCCGCCAGGGTTCCTCCTCGAGTGCGCCAGGAGGCGCTCGGTGAGTGGGGGGGGGTACTGTCATGTTTTGTCATAGATTGTCATGTCTTGTCCCTGTGCTTCCTGTTCTATTCGTTTCCCCCTGCTGGTCTTATTAGGTTCTTTCCCTCTTTCTATCCCTCTCTCTCCCCCTCCCTCTCTCTCTCTCTGTCTATCGTTCCGTTCCTGCTCCCAGCTGTTCCTCATTCTCCTAACTACCTCATTTACTCTTTCACACCTGTTCCCTATTTTGCCCTCTGATTAAGTCCCTATTTCTCTCTCTGTTTTCGCTTCTGTCCTTGTCGGATCCTTGTTTGCTGTTATGTGTCCTTGTTCCGTCCTGTCGTGTTTTTTGCCTTCTTCAGATGCTGCGTGTGAGCAGGTGTCTATATCAGCTACGGCCTGCGCCTTCCCGAAGCGACCTGCAGTCTGTGGTCGCATCTCCAGTTGTTCCCCCTCTACTGACTAGAGGGTTTCAGTTTTCCTGTTTTGACTTTACCTGTGATAGTATCCAGGATTATCGTTTTTGTTAAAGACTGGAATAAACTCTGTTTCTGTTAAGTCGCTTTTGGGTCCTCATTCATCTGCATAACAGTATCTGTGACCAACAGATGCAGTTCTGTATTCCCCAGTCGTGATTTCCTCATATAAACTGTAACTCCACAAAATCAATGAAATTGTTGTGTTTGCATTTTTGCATATTCTATATATTACAAGACCAAAAGTATGTGAACACCTGCTTGTAGAACATCTCATTCCAAAATCATTGGCATTAATATGGAGTTGGTCCCCCATTTGCTGCTATAACAGCTGCGGGGACTTGCTTCCATTTAGCCAAAAGAGCATTAGTGAGGTTGGGCACTGATGTTGGGGTTGAGGTCAGGGCTCTGTGCAGGCCAGTCAAGTTCTTCCACACTGATCTCGACAAACCATTTCTGTATGGACCTCACTTTGTGCACAGGAGCATAGTCATGCTGAAACAGGAAAGGGCCTTCCCCAAACTGTTGCCACAAAGTTGGAAGCAATGAATCATCTATAATGTAATTGTATGCTGTGGAGTTAAGATTTCCCTTCACTGGAACTTAGGGGCCAACCACTAACCATGAAATCAGCCCCAGACCATTATTCCTCCTCCACCAAACTTTACAGTTATGCACTATGCATGTTCCTGGCCTCCGCCAAACCCAAATTCATACGTCGGATTGCCAGATTGTGAAGTGTGAATCATCACTCCAGAGAAACCGTTTCCACTGCTCCAGAGTCCATGGTCAGCAAGCTTTTCACCACTCCAGCCGACGCTTGGCATTGCGCATGGTGATCTTAGGCTTGTGTGTGGCTGCTCGACCATGTGGCTGCTCGGCCATGGATTTTAGAAGGGCAGGGCAGGAGGAATATAAGTCTATAACAGTTTGACATAGCTTCCAGAGGCAGTTTGGAATTCAGTAGTGAGTGTTGCAACCAAGCACAGATGATTTTTACTCGTTACCTGCTTCAACACTCAGCGGTCCCGGTCTGTGAGCTTGTGTGGTCTACCACTTCGCGGTCCGTTGTTGCTCCTAGATGTTTTAATTTCACATTAACTTACAACTTACAGTTGACCAGGGCAGCTCTAGCAAGGGCACACATTTGACGATCTGACTTGTTGGAAAGGTGGTATCATATGACGGTGCCACATTCAAAGTCACTGAGCTCTTCAGTAAGGCCATTCCACTGCCAATGTTTGTATATGGAGATTGCATGGCTGTGTACACATTTCAGCAATGGGTGTGGCTGAAATAGCCGGATCCACTCATTTGAATGTGTATCCACATACATTTAGCCATGTAGCGTATATATGCACAACCATTCAAAAGTTTGTGGTCACTTAGAAATGTCCTTGTTTCTGAAAGAAAAGCATTTTTTTGGTACAATAAATAACATTCAGTTGATCCGAAATACAGTGTAGACATTGTTAAAGTTGTAAATGACTGATGTAGCTGCCTACCCAAGGACGTTAGAGGGCTAAAATCAGTTAACCACCAAACTGAGGAACTCAATTTAACCTTGCGCAATACCCTAGATGCAGTTGCACCCCTAAAAACTAAAATAATTTGTCATAAGAAACTATCTCCCTGGTATACAGAAAATACCCGAGCTCTGAAGCAAGCTTCCAGAACATTGGAACGGAAATGGCGCCACACCAAACTGGAAGTCTTCCGACTAGCTTGGAAAGACAGTACCGTGCAGTATCGAAGAGCCCTCACTGCTGCTCGATCATCCTATTTTTCCAACTTAATTGAGGAAAATAAGAACAACCCAAAATGTATTTTTGATACTGTCGCAAAGCTAACTAAAAAGCAGCATTCTCCAAGTGAGGATGGCTTTCACTTCAGCAGTAATAAATTCATGAACTTTTTGAGGAAAAGATCATGATCATTAGAAAGCAAATTACAGACTCCTCTTTAAATCTGCATATTCCTCCAAAGCTCAGTTGTCCTCAGTCTGCACAACTCTGCCAGGACCTAGGATCAAGAAAGACACTCAAGTGTTTTAGTACTATATCTCTTGACACAATGATGAAAATAATCATGGCCTCTAAACTTTCAAGCTGCATACTGGATCCTATTCCAACTAAACTACTGAAAGATATGCTTCCTGTGTTTGGCCCTCCTATGTTGAACATAATAAACAGCTCTCTATCCACCGGATGTTTACCAAACTCACTAAAAGTGGCAGTAATAAAGCCTCTCTTGAAAAAGCCAAACCATGACCCAGAAAATATTAAAAACTATCGGCCTAAATCAAATCTTCCATTCCTCTCAAAAATGTTAGAAAAAGCTGTTGCACAGCAACTCACAGCCTTCCTGAAGAAAAAAACAATGTATACGAAATGCTTCAGTCTGGTTTTAGACCCAATCACAGCACCGAGACCGCACTTGTGAAGGTGGTAAATTACCTTTTAATGGCGTCAGACCGAGGCTCTGCATCTGTCCTCGTGCTCCTAGACCTTAGTGCTGCTTTTGATACCATTGACCACCACATTCTTTTGGCGATTGGGGACCCAAATTGGTCTACATGGACAAGTTCTGGCCTGGTTTAGATCTTATCTGTCGGAAAGATCAGATCAGTTTGTCTCTGTGAATGGTTTGTCCTCTGACAAATCAACTGTAAATTTCGGTGTTCCTCAAGGTTCACTATATATTTTACCTCTTGGGGATGTCATTCGAAAACATAAAGTTAACCTTCACTGCTATGTGGATGACACACAGCTGTACATTTCAATGAAGCATGGTGAAGCCCCAAAATTGCCCTCACTAGAAGCCAGTGTTTCACACATAAGGAAGTGTATGGCTACAAACTTTCTACTTTTAAACTCGGACAAAACAGAGATGCTTGTTCTAGGTCCCAAGAAACAAAGATGTCTTCTGTTGAATCTGACAATTAATCTTGATGGTTGTATAGTCGTCTCAAATAAAACTGTGAAGGACCTCGGCGTTACTCTGGACCCTGATCTCTCTTTTGACGAACATATCAAGACTGTTTCAAGGACAGCTTTTTTCCATCTACGTAACATTGCAAAAATCAGAAACGTTCTGTCCAAAAATGATACAGAAAAATGTATCCATGCTTTTTTTACTTCTAGGTTAGACTACTGCAATGCTCTACTTTCCGGCTACCCGGATATAGCACTAAATAAAGTTAGTGCGAAATACGGCTGATAGAATCCTGACTATAACCAAAAATAATTTGATCATATTACTCCAGTGCTAGCCTCCCTACACTAGATTCCTGTTAAGGCAAGGGCTGTTTTACTGCTAACCTACAAAGCATTACATGGGCTTGCTCCTACCTATCTTTCCGATTTGGTCCTGCCATACATACCTACAAGTACGCTACAGTCACAAGACGCAGGCCTCCTAATTGTTCCTAGAATTTCTAAGCAAACAGCTGGAGGAAGGGCTTTCTCCTATAGAGCTCCGTTTTTATGGAATGGTCTGCCTACCCATGTGAGAGACGCAAACTCGGTCTCAACCTTTAAGTCTTTACTGAAGACTAATCTCTTCAGTGGGTCATATCACATTTACATTTAAGTCATTTAGCAGACGCTCTATGTGAAGGTGAACGGAAAGGCTCTGGAGCAACGAACCACCCTTGCTGTCTCTGCCTGGCTGGTTCCCCTCTCTCCACTAAGATTCTCTGCCTCTAACCCTATTACAGGGGCTGAGTCACAGGCTTACTGGTGCTCTTTCATGCCATCCCTAGGAGGGGTGCGTCACTTGAGTGGGTTGAGTCACTGACGTGATCTTCCTGTCTGGGTTGGCGCCCCCTCTTGTGTTGTGCCGTGGCGGAGATCTTTGTGGGCGATACTCGGACTTGTCTCAGGATGGTAAGTTGGTGGTTGAAGATATCCCTCTAGTGGTGTGGGGGCTGTGCTTTGGCTAAATGGGTGGGGTTATATCCTTCCTGTTTGGCCCTGTATGCTGCGGTAGTTTATGTGTCGGGGGGCTAGGGTCAGTTTGTTATATCTGGCTTCTCCTGTCTTATCCGGTGTCCTGTGTGATTTTTAAGTATGCTCTCTCTAATTCTCTATTTCTTTCTCTCTCTCGGAGGACCATGCCTCAGGACTACCTGGCATGATGACTCCTTGCTGTCCCCAGTCCACCTGGCCATGCTGCTGCTCCAGTTTCAACTGTTCTGCCTGCGGCTATGGAACCCTGACCTGTTCACCGGACGTGCTACCTGTCCCAGACCTGCTGTTTTCAACTACCTAGAGACAGCAGGACCGGTAGAGATACTCTTCATGATCGGCTATGAAAAGCCAACTGACATTTACTCCTGAGGTGCTGACTTGCTGCACCCTCGACAACTACTGTGATTATTATTATTTGACCATGCTGGTCATTTATGAACATTTGAATATCTTGGCCATGTTATGTTATAATCTCCACCCGGCACAGCCAGAAGAGTCCACCCCTCATAGCCTGGTTCCTCTCTAGGTTTCTTCCTAGGTTTTGGCCTTTCTAGAAGGTTTTTTAGAGCCACCGTGCTTCTACACCTGCATTGCTTGCTGTTTGGGGTTTTAGGCAGGGGTTCTGTACAACACTTTGAAATATCACTTGATGTAAGAAGGGCTATATAAATAAATTGGATTTGATTTGATGAAGCTGGAAACGGCAGATTATTTTAATGGAATATCTACATAGGAGTGCAGAGGTCCATTATCAGCAACCATTACTCATGTCCCAATGGCACGTTGTGTTAGCTAATCCAAGTTTATCATTTTTAAAGGCTAATTTATCATTAGAAACCCCTCTTGCAAGTATGTTAGCACAGCTGATTAAAGAAGCAATAAAACTAGCCTTTTTTAGACTAGTTGAGTATCTGGAGCATCAACATTTGTGGGTTCGATTACAGGCTCAAAATGGCCAGAAACAAAGAGCTTTCTTCTGAAACTCATCAGCCTATTCTTGTTCTGAGAAATTTATGCTATTCCATGCGAGAAATTGTCAAGAAACTGACGATCAGAACAGTGCAAACGGTCTCTAACCAGAATAGAAAGAGTAGTGGGAGGCCCTGGTGCACAACTGAGCAAGAGGACAAGTACATTAGAGTGTCGAGAAACAGACGCCTCACAAGTCCTCAACGGTAGTGTATATCATTTTTAGAATGATGATTCATTCATTCATTTAATAATGATGGAGGCCACTGTGTTCTTGCAGACCTTCAATGCTGCAGAAATGTGTTGATGCCCTTCCCAAGATCTGTGCCTCGACACAATCCTGTCTCGGCGCTCTACAGACAATTCCTTCAACCTCATGGCTTGGTTTTTTCTCTGACATGCACTGTTAACTGTTGGACCTTATATAGACAGGCCTTTCCAAATTTACCTCAGGTGGACTCCAATCAAGTTGTAGAAACATCTCAAGGATGATCAATGGAATCAGGATGCACCTGAGCTCAACTTCGTGTCTCATAGCAAAGTGTCTGATTAATTCTAAAAACCTGTTTTCACTTTGTTATTATGGGGTATTGTGTGTAGATTGATGAGTAAAACACTTAATTTAATCCATTGTAGAATAAGGCTGTAACATAACGAAATGTGGAAAAAGTGAAGGGGTCTAAATACTTTCCAAATGCAACAGTTGAAGTCAGAAGTTTACATACACCTTAGCGAAATAGTACAAATTCCCTGTCTCAATTCAGTTAGGATCACCACTTTATTTTAAGAATGTGAAATGTCCGAATAATAGTAGAGAGAATTATTTATTTCAGCTTTGATTTCTTTCATAACATTCCCAGTGGGTCTGACGTTTACATGCACTCAATTTTAAATTGTTTAACTTGGGTCAAACGTTTCGGGTAGCCTTCCACAAGCTTCCCACAATAAGTTGGGTGAATTTTGGCCCATTCCTCCTGACAGAGCTGGTGTAACTGAGTCAGGTTTGTAGGCGTCCTTGCTCGCACATGCTTTTTCAGTTCTGCCCACAAATCTTCTATAGGATTGAGGTCAGGACTTTGTTGTCCTTAAGCCATTTTGACACAACAAATACTTGGGGTCATTGTCCATTTGGAAGACCTATTTGAGACCAGGCTTTAACTTCCTGACTGATGTCTTGAGACTTGAAACCTCCAACATCTATTTTGTGAAGTGCACCAGTCCCTCCTGCAGCAAAGCACCCCATAACATGATGCTATCACCCCTATGCTTCACGGTTGGGTTGGTGTTCTTCGGCTTGCAAGCCTCCCCCTTTTTCCTCCAAACATAACGATAGTCATTATGGCCAACAGTTTTATTTTTGTTTCATCAGACCAGAGGACATTTCTCAAAAAAGTATGATCTTTGTCCCCATGTGCAGTTGCAAACCATTGTCTGGCTTTTTTATGGCGGTTTTGGAGCAGTGACTTCTTTCATACTGAGTGGCCTTTCAGGTTATGTTGATATAGGTCTTGTTTTACTCTGGATATAGATACTTTTGTACCTGTTCCCTCCAGCATCTTTACAAGGTCCTTTGCTGTTGTTCTGGGATTGATTTGCACTTTTCGCACCAAAATAGGTTAATCTCTAGGAGACAGAACGCGTCTCCTTCCTGAGCGGTATGACGGCTGCGTGGTCCCCCATGAACCAGACATGTGGAGGTCTACAATTTGTTTTTTTAGGTCTTGGTTGATTTCTTTTGATTTTCCCATGATGTCAAGCAAAGTGGCACTGAGTTTGAAGGTAGGTCTTGAAATACATCCACAGGTACACCTCCAATTAACTAAAATTATGTCAATTAGCCTATCAGAACCTTCTAAAGCCATGACATCATTTTCTGGAATTTTCCAAGCTGTTTAAAAGCACATTCAACGTAATGTATGTAAACTTCTGACCCAGTGGAATTGTGATACAGCGAATTATAAGTGAAATAATCTGTCTGTAAACAATTGTTGGAAAATGACTTGTGTCATGCACAAAGTAGATGTCCTAACCGACTTGCCAAAAATATAGTTAGTTAACATGAAATTTGTGGAGTGGTTGAAAAACAAGTTTTAATGACTCCAACATAAGTGTATGTAAACTTCCGACCCCTCTCTCTCTCTATATATATATATGAAAAATTGAAAAATTGGGCATGCAAAATTATTCAGCCCCCTTAAGTTAATACTTTGTAGCGCCACCTTTTGCTGCGATTACAGCTGTAAGTCGCTTGGGGTACGTCTCTATCAGTTTTGCACATCGAGAGACTGAAATTTTTTCCCATTCCTCCTTGCAAAGCAGCTTGTGCTCAGTGAGGTTGGATGGAGAACATTTGTGAACAGCAGTTTTCAGTTCTTTCCACAGATTCTCGATTGGATTCAGGTCTGGACTTTGACTTGGCCATTCTTGGCCAACACCTGGATATGTTTATCTTTGAACCATTCCATTGTAGATTTTGCTTTATGTTTTGGATCATTGTCTTGTTGGAAGACAAATCTCCATCCCTGTCAGAGGACTTTTGCAGACTCCATCAGGTTTTCTTCCAGAATGGTCCTGTATTTGACTCCATCCATCTTCACATCAATTTTAACCATCTTCCCTGTCCCTGCTGAAGAAAAGCAGGCCCAAACCATGATGCTGCCACCACCATGTTTGACAGTGGGGATGGTGTGTTCAGGGTGATGGGCTGTGTTGCTTTTATGCCAAACATAACATTTTGCATTGTTGCCAAAAAGTTCGATTTTGGTTTCATCTGACCAGAGCACCTTCTTCCACATGTTTGGTGTGTCTCCCAGGTGGCTTGTGGCAAACTTTAAACGACACTTTTTATGGATATCTTTAAGAAATGGCTTTCTTCTTGCCACCCTTCCATAAAGGCCAGATTTGTGCAATATACAACTGATTGTTGTCCTGTGGACAGAGTCTCCCACCTCAGCTGTAGATCTCTGCAGTTCATCCAGAGTGATCATGGGCCTCTTGGCTGCATCTCTGATCAGTCATCTCATTGTAAGAGCTGAAAGTTTAGAGGGACGGCCAGGCCTTGGTAGATTTGCAGTAAAGGGGCTGAATAATTTTGCACGCCCAATTTTTCAGTTTTTGATTTGTTAAAAAAGTTTGAAATATCCAATAAATGTCGTTCCACTTCATGATTGTGTCCCACTTGTTGTTGATTCTTCACAAAAAATACAGTTTTATATCTTTATGTTTGAAGCCTGAAATGTGGCAAAAGGTCGCAAAGTTCAAGGGGGCCGAATACTTATCGCAAGGCACTGTATATATATATATATATATAGCATCTACAGATGGACTATCAAAATAATATGATATAAAAAACAGTCATGAAACAGTCTAATGCTGAAATAGTAAGCTGGATGACCCATTCCACTTCTTGCTGGTGCTTTCCCCCCTGCTGCCATCTGTGATCAGCAATATTACTCATAGCAGGCCCCCTGCTGCGTATGAGATTCAAATTTCTAGAGCTAAAGGGCCCTGACTGAATCACAGAGTTCTCTATCACAGTAACCAGGAGCCTCTCTAACTGTTGAAGAGTCTGAGAAGGAAACGTCTATACAGTCTCTCAAAGTGCTCCTCCCCTGTGATATCCAACCAAGTGTTGGGATCTAATTTGATCATAAACTAGAAGATTTTCATTTTGGTCCCAGTCCAAACTGTTTTGGCAAAATGTTTTTGACACTTTTGAAATTCTGTAATATGGCCATAGCTTATCCAACAACTGTGACAAGTATACAGTGCCTTGAGAAATTATTCACAGCCCTTGATTTTTTAAAACATTTTCTGTTTTTTTTACCTTTTACCTTTACTTAACCAGGCAAGTCAGTTAAGAACACATTCTTATTTTCAACAACAGCCTGGGAACAGTGTTCAGGGGCAGAACGACAGCTCGGGGGTTTGAACTTGCAACCTTCCGGTTACTAGTCCAACGCTCTAACCACTAGGCTACGCTGCCACCCCGGAAATGGAATTAAAATACTCTGTCATGTCAAAGTGGAAGAACATTTCTAACATTTGACAACACAAATTATGAAAAATAAAACAATAATAATATATATATATTTTTGGAAAACTATTCAACCACCTGAGTCAATACATGTTAGACTCATCTTTGGCAGCGATTACAGATGGGAGTCATTATGGGTGGGTCTCTAAGAGCTTTTGACACCTGGATTGTGCAACATTTTCCCATTATTATTTTCAAAATTCTTCAAGCTTTTCAGATCTTGCCAGAGTTTTTCAAGCAGATTTAAATAACTACTGTAACTCAACCACTCAAATCCAGTGTATATTTGGCCTTGTGTTGATGGTTATTGTCCTGCTGAAAGTTGAATTAATCTCCCAGTGTCTGGTGGAATGCAGACCAAACCAGATTTTCCTCTAGGATTTTGCCTGTGCTTAGCTCCATTCCATTTATTTTTTATCTTGAAAAACTCCCCAGTTCTTAATGATTATAAGCATACCCATAACATGATGCAGCCACCACTATACTTGAAAATATGGAGAGTGGGACTCAGTAATGTGTTGTAATGGATTTGCCCCAAACATAACACTTTGTATTCAAGACAAAAAAGTTAATTGCTTTGCCACATTTGTTTGCGGTATTACTTTAGTGCCCTGTTGGAAACAGGATGCATGTTTTGGAATATTTTTTATTCTGTACAGGTTTCCTTCTTTTCACTCTGTCCATTACAGTATGTTAGTATTGTGGAGTAAGTACAATGTTGTTGATCCATTCTCAGTTTTCTCCTATCACAGTCATTAAACTCTGTAATTGTTTTAAAGTCACCATTGGCCTCATGGGGAAGTCCCTGAGCACTTTCCTTCCTCTCCGGCATCTGAGTTAGGAAGGACGTCTGTATCTTTGTAGTGACTGGGTGTGACAAAAAATATATACACTTAATACATTTTATTCAGGCTGTAACACAACAAAATGTTGAAAAGAAAAGGGGTGTGAATATTTTCTGAAGGCACTGTAAGTACAACCTGTATCTAACGTCAGAGTCATCAAGAGTTGCACCAGTTGGGCTTAAAATAAGTTGGTATTAAATTGTTATCTTAGACTCTAGAATGTACACTTCCGTAACATTGGCAACAATGTATTTGTGCAGTGAACAGTATACATGCAAAGGAAAGCACTCTCATTAGTTAATATCGTCTTTTCACAGCAAAGAAGTTAGTTTGGGAGAAAAAAACGCAAAAGGACACACTCCATTTATTCATTAATACATGATAGAACCACATGTAAACAGTTACAGTGTAGCTCTTCCTAATGTGTCACATCCCTCACTGTCATGCTACATGATGTGACAAGCACACAATGTGCATACATGTCCATGTTTCTGTCCACAGACATTACTGGTAATGTTCATTGTGTCCTAAAGTAATTTCCCCCGATGTTTTAGTGATTCAATGTGCTCAACCAGGCTGTTTTCAGATGCCATATAAAAGAAAAGTGGAATTGCAGTCCAGAATTGTTGTTATGTGTATCGTGACTGTGACCCATGTGCATGTCCTTTTATATCACTGTTATACCCCTTAGTGGTTTGTTTATGTCAGAGTGGTGACCGATCATCATTAGGTTAATGGAACTTGCTTTTGTTCCGGAACTTGCTCATGTTCTGAGAAAAGCATGCTTCCGACAAAGGGGCAATGATGTCATGCTTTTGTAGTTTAGTCTTTTGTTGCTGTTTGTGAAACACATTACAATTTAATTGAAGTCCATTTTGACAGATTTTCTGGTTGAATGGAAAATGTCTTGTTATTCTATTACTAAAATATGACATTTTGGGAAACCAAACATTCCCCCACAAAGCATGACATTGGCTGTGAATAGATCCTTTATTTTTTGTCATCATGTCCAATGCAGAACCATTTCATTTAATTAATTTCCTGTTTGAGCCACCCCACTGGGTACACACTAGCCAAATCAACGTTGTTTCAAAGTCATTGGTCACCCTAATGTCATGTGGAATCTACGTTGGAAACACATATTTGGATTTGCTGAAAGTCATCAAAGTCATCAATTCATCTCATTTCAACCAACGCTGTAAAGATTGAAATTGGGGTAAAACTTCAACCGAAATAAAATGACTTAACCTGGCTAACAGGTTGTTGCATCAATCTAATGATCATCAGAACTATGTATACGTGGACGTTGTGTTGAAAACTCTACATCGAAACTAGTTACATAATGTCCTAATAGACCAATAAGAAAGAGAGTTCCAAAGCTGTCAGTTTTCCCCTCCTGACTCAGACCACTCCCAGACAGTCTTAGCAAAATTCTTTCTTGAGAAATGGCTCTTTGCTAAGAAGCTATTTTTGTTTTATTTTGACAATTATCATTTAAAACAATCACATTAAGGTGCTTACTGTAATTACTACCCAGAAATGATTTGATATTGAGATACAAAATGACTGCATTGAACCGTTAAGTGTCATGCAGCTAGGTCTATGCAAGCTTACACGTTACATGGTGATATGCTATTCAACCCAGTCAATTGTGGAGAAAAACATCATTCGCAAATTCAGAGCGAATAAGTTATATGTGTTTTTTTAAATAAAGTACTCAATTAAAAGTAGAGCTGTGGGTTTCCATTAGTGTACTACTTAATGCTGCCTCCTGCAGAGCACTGCTTTCTCGTGGTGTGCCAACTATGTTAGCATGACTTTCTCTTTGATGATACAATATATGGGCCGTTTTACGTAAGTGTTGCAAATAAGAGATTGAAAACGTGACGTGAATGACTTGCATGATGAAGGATAGTTTTCTCAATACAATTTTCTCAATATCAGCAGGAGTTTTTCTCAATATCAACTGAGCGACCCACAACCTATAACAATACCTGAGGGAAGGAGCCTTAGTGGAGTTGCCAACAACCAGAAGTTCCAGTTTTCAGAGCAAATGGAAGAGAGAGAAGGTGAAGCGACTACCGCATTTGGACGTTAACAAGACAACACTCCATCTTAACTCCTCCTCCACATTTACTGGATTGGTTTAATAGTACAGAAGAGAACCTCCCCCGACAGCTTTTTAAACATTCTTGTCAAGACCAGAATGCCGGCGATCTAGTTTCAGGCGTTGCTTTTAACGGCTGGCTACGTTGGGTTAGTTACACATTAATCTTGGGCTCGGCCTCCAGAACCAAATGGACTAGATACAAACACAAGTTATTGTAGTCTATAAGAAAGGAAGAGTTATTCACCATGTACAGTGCACTGATTATATTTGAGTGAGGTTCCTTCCAGGGAAATGATGTCATTCTACTCTATACAGAATAAAGAGTTGTTCAAAATGCACAGTACATACTTGGTATATGGCTTTCTTGCACTTGTCTTGTCTTGCAAGCACTGACTTTTCTGCTAGATGTTTTATCGAGGACAGTTGTAATTACAGTGACTGTGGCTGTTGTACCTAGTTAACTGTACGTCACTCTGGATAAGAGTGTCTGCCAAATGACTCAAATGCAAACATATAATATTCCCTTAGGCAAAATAAAGTTATTCTATGTACTGATTCTATTCCATAGGTCAACAAAGTGTGAAGGTGCTTACAATATACTGGAAGCCGTGACCTGCTTGTGCAAGCTTACACATTTAATGCTAATACGCTTAGTTGATTGGCCAGACTAATTGCTATTGTACACATATAGAAAAACATACTTCTGACTATAAAAATATTTCCTAGAGGAAATTGAGCAACTGAACTACCCCACAACCCACGGCAATACTTGAGGGAAAGACATAACTTACACATAAAGAATAGACATGTTCACCGTGTCATGTCATTCCATTCCAGAGGTCATCGAGGGGTGAAGCAGCCCTGTGATCTGTCCCTCCCTGTGTTCTGCTACTGTATGTGTGAATCCCAAATGACACTATCTATTCCCTAAATAGTGCACTATATCAGGTGCCATTTGGAATGCAAACTATGTGGGTGACAGGGACTGTAGGGGCCAGTCCAATGGGGCAATCAATGGCCATGGGCTGGTCACATAGACACATAGAGAATGTTTCTATTGACCCTTTGCACTTTCAATGACATAGATCATCCACTGTACATTAATACTCATTTGAAACTTATTCTGCTACAGTATATTTTTCTCAGAAAGTCATGTTTCTGATGGGTCTTTAGTTCACAGTTCATATGACTCAGGAACAGTAGAACTGTGGAGTTACACGTTTCTATGTATTTGTATAGTATAGCAATTAGGTAAGGGGACAAATCCCCGCTACATTTTAGGAAATTTCCAGTTGTCCCACTTTTTATTCATAGCAAGCGCAATTAAGTCAACGTATTTCTGTGAAAATCGGATAGGCGTCATCCCAGCAAAGCCTCTCAAGCAAGGTGGAAACAGAATCAGATCAAATTGACCTGTGTATCGAATGGAATCTAAATCAAACGGCATATGATTCATTCTATATTGTTTTTCCAACAATCATGGTTAACTGTCAATCTCATATTACGCTTAATCAGTTTGAACAAAGTTGTTGACTCATTCTTTCCGGCTCTTCAGTTCTCACCGTTAGTGTAGGATGTTTGATAACAGAGATTTGCCTGTCATCAAACAGTATAGTTTGAAGGTTTCCGGCCCTTTACCGACAGAAGATTGCCAAGATTGACCGATGTTACTGTTGAATCACACATTAAGATGTTCACTTATGTCACAACTTCTGCCGAAGTCGTTGCCTCTCCTTGTTCGGGCGGTGCTCGGCGTTCGACGTCACCGGTCTTCTAGCCATCATTGATCCTTTTTTCATTTTCCATTGGTTTTGTCTTGTCTTCCCACACACCTGTTTTCAATCCCATTCATTACCTGTTGTGTATTTAACCCTCTGTTTCCCCTCATGTCTTTGTCAGAGATTGTTTATTGTCAGTGTAGTGTTGTTTGTTGTATAGGTGCGCGTCGGGTCGTCGTACCCATATTTGTTTATGTTCTTTTCCTGTTTAGTGTTATGGAGCATGTTACTAGGACATTATTAAAAGACTCCATTTTACACTCCGTTTGACTCTCCTGCGCCTGACTTCCCTGCCACCTATACACATATGCCTGACAACTTACAGTATGTTTTCATGTTTTTTATTTGACACATACTGTATAGGCTTCACTAAAGTTGTAATACTTTTTCAAAGCCCCATTAACAGAGTCAAAGTATGTTTCGTAAAGATGACTTTACAGATTTTCTTGAACTATCCATTGGCCTCTGACCTCTCAGTTATCTCAAAAACTGTGGCTGTGTCACAAATGGCAGATTATCCCACCCATAGGGTTCTGTTAAGAAGTAGTGCACTATATTGGGAATAGGGAGCTATTTGGGACGCATCCTATGTGAACAGAGAACGTGTTCCCTATTCATCACAAGCAGACCTGATGGGACTCATCCTTTCTCCGGCTCAGCCACAGGGGGAAATGACTCAAAAGAAATGAAAGGGAAGGGACAAACACACACACTGGTTGACCATTCACTCATCTGGAACCAACTTGGAGGCTGCTTAGAGAGCATCTTGCTCAAGTCAAGTCTAGGGCTTTCATTAATGACAAGGGGACACAGAAAATATTTTAGATAATGGAGGAGAACAGTCTTCTTCCCTGAGGTTGAAGTAATTGAACTCAGCATTACATAAGAAATATTCTAGTAGGACATTGGTTGTGTCCCAAATGGCACCCTATTTCCTACAAAGTGCACTAATTTTGAACAGAGCCCTAACAGTAGTGCACTATTAGGAAATAGGGTGCTATTTGGGATTCAGACATTCCCTCACAGCATACATTACTGGGGCTTATTAGGGTCTGCACTGTGTAGTCACATGGGTGCATAGTTGGTTAGTACGTGTTTCACCTCGCCCACACTACAGTATAGCTAATCATTGCATCCTGTGCTGTATTTCTCTGATTATAAATGTAAGCCCTGGTGTTGTTTTGTCTTGGTGGGCAGGCATGCTGATCCAGCTGAACAACACATGTGAAACAATACCAAAAGGAGAGGAGCAATATTGTTTCGAGATTTGAATGCCTTCATCCTTAGAAGCAAAAGCTGAGGAACATGAACTCAGCAAAAAAGGAAATGTCCTCTCACATTTCAACTGCGCTTCTTTCCAGCAAACTTAGCATGTGGAAATATTTGTATCAACATAACAAGATTCAACAACTGAGACATAAACTGAACAAATTCCACAGACATGTGACTAACATAAATTTAATAATGTGTCAAAATCAAAAGTAACAGTGAGTATCTGGTGTGGCCACCAGCTGCATTAAGTACTGCAGTGGATCTCCTCCTCATGGACTGCACCAGATTTGCCAGTTCATGTTGTGAGATGCTACCCCACTCTTCCACCAAGGTACCTGCAAGTTCCCGGACATTTCTTGGAGGAATGGCTCTAGCCCCCACCCTCCGATCCAACAGGTCCCAAACGTGCTCAATGGAATTGAGATCTGGGCTCTTTGCTTGCCATGGCAGATCACAGACATTCCTGTCTTGTAGGACATCACGCACAGAACGAGCATTGTTATGCTGGAGGGTCATGTCAGGATGAGCCTGCAGGAAGGGTACCACATGAGGGAGGAGGATGTCTTCCCTGTAACGCACAGCGTTGAGATTCCCTGCAATGACAACAAACTCAGTCCGATGATGCTGTGACACACCGCCGCAGACCATGACGGACCCTCCACCTCCAAATTGATCCCTCTCCAGAGTACAGGCCTCGGTGCATAGCTCATTCCTTTGACGATGAACGCGAATCTGACCATCACTCCTGGTGAGACAAAACCGTGACTCGTCAGTGAAGAGAACTTTTTGCCAATCCTGTCTGGTCCAGCCCATAGGCGACGTTGTTGACGGTGATGTCTGGTGAGGACCTGCCTTACAACAGGCCTACAAGCCCTCAGTCCAGCCTCACTCAGCCTATTGCGTACAGTCTAGGCACTGATGCAGGGATTGTGCGTTCCTGGTGTATCTCGGGCAGTTGTTGTTGCCATCCTGTACCTGTCCCGCAGATGTGATGTTTGGATGTACCGATCCTGTGCATGTGTTGTTAAACGTGGTCTGCCACTGCGAGGATGATCAGCTGTCCGTCTTGTCTCCCTGTAGCGCTGTCTTAGGGGTCTCACGGTACGGACATTGAACCGTATTTCCCTGGTCACATCTGCAGTCCTTATGCCTCCGTGCAGCATGCCTAAGGCACGTTCACGCAGATGAGCAGGGACCCTGGGCATCTTTCTTTTGGTGTTTTTCAGAGTCAGTAGAAATGCCTCTTCAGTGTCCTAAGTTTTCATAACTGTGACCTTAATTGCCTACCATCTATAAGCTGTTAGTGTCTTAACGACGGTTCCACAGGTGCATGTTCATGAATTGTTTATGGTTCATTGAACAAGCATGGGAAATGTGTGTATAAGTGTATAAACCCTTTACAATGAAGATCTGTGAAGTTATTTGGAATTTTACGAGTTATCTTTGAAAGACAGGGTCATTAATGCTCTAACCCAATAACTTTAGGTCTAGACTCCAGACAAACAATACAAGTGTTAGGCTACCACTGCAAGAAAAGAGCAGTTTCTGGGAATTTACAAACCTTGAGCAAATCCACGCAATTTTGCGTGCATGAGGAGGAATTTCAATGCTTCTAGGGAGAAATTAAATAGATGTTATTGTTTTGTGATATTCAGACTGTGTCTAAATGGATGGTTTTGTGATATTCAGACTGTGTCTAAATGGATGGTTTTGTGATATTCAGACTGTGTCTAAATGGATGGTTTTGTGATATTCAGACTGTGTCTAAATGGATGGTTTTGTGATATTCAGACTGTGTCTAAATGGATGGTTTTGTGATATTCAGACTGTGTCTAAATGGATGGTTTTGTGATATTCAGACTGTGTCTAAATGGATGGTTTTGTGATATTCAGACTGTCTAAATGGATGGTTTTGTGATATTCAGACTGTGACTGTGTCTGAATCTGGTTTAAAACACAGATGTGTTCCTCGTGCTTTTTGCAGGTGTTCTTTGTGACGTTAGAGAGGATTACATGGAGTGAATTACCTACCCGAGGCGGCAGGTAGCCTAGTAGTTAGAGCGTTGGGCCAGTAACCTAAAGGTTGCAAGATCAAATTCCTGAGCTGGCAAATTAAAAATCTGTCGTTCTGCCCCTGAGCAAGGCACTGTTCCTAGGCTGTCATTGTAAATAAGAATTTGTTTTTAACTGACTTGCCTAGATCCATTTTAAAAAGCATCAACCTAAAGGGAACGTTGGGGTTTTTGTATTGAGGTTAATTAACAAGCATGTGATTTTATTACTGATTTGTCATTGACAAAGTATCAACCAGCTGAGTCATCATCACACTGCGGTGTACTTTTATGCCTGAGCAATAAATCAGACATCTCTTCCTTTCTGTCTTTATTGAATTAAAAACACTGTAAACTGTACTCTGGACAAAGTTCTAGGAACAGAATAACCTCTCTCTGTTGCAGTTTAAGTTTAATATTTACATACTATCCAGTTGCAAGTGTTTTGGAATAATGTAATCAACGGCTTTTGATTACACCAAAACTATGTTCCCATACTAACAAAGCCCATGAAAATGTGGGAAGTGTTCCATTGCATAGTCTGATATTGATACGATGAGAACCGGCTGTGCAGGCTGGTAGACTGTGTATTTGTTCATCTAGACATACCATGAAGTTTTGGATAGCAATGATATCCACTGCCTGTGTCCTAAAATGGCACCCTATTCCCTATAACATGCACTATGTTTGACCTATATTTGGAATAGGGGGCCATTTAGGACTGAGACAGTGTTTATAACAGGATGATGGGGTGCCTCTTTCTCTGCTGCATTGTGTGTGGGTGGTCAAGTAGAAAGACATGAGTTTGTGGTTTGTGGTAGGTTGCCAGGCAACATGGATTTGTCTATTGCCTTATGATGTTGGGAATAAATTGAGGTAGAGTTCCAAATGGCACCCTATTTGGCCACTAGGGATGCAAGTGAGATCTTTGGTGAACATAAAGGAGGTAACGTTTCTTATTCCCTTGAAGTAATCATTTCTAGCGTCAACAAAGGGGTCTTCGTTTTTTTGTCACAGTATTCTGCCAACCTCGTCAACATTGTCGGAAGGGCATGATCTACTGTGCTGTGACCACAACAAAATAGCCTTATCCTACACAGTGAATGAATGAGAAAGCTCTCTCTAAAAGTCTTACGAAACGTGAAATCAAATCACTGTGTTTATACATTCCAGTTGATTAGATGGTAGACCGAAACTAACGATAAGAAATGCTTCACAGAACATTTTCACAGAATATGGTTACTGTGATTGTAACATTCACACACAGAAGATAATGGATTTGTCAGCAGCATGTAAGATGTGCTGTGACTGTAATTGTTCTTTTGAAAGATAAATTAGCCACCAAATGTGCAAGTTCTCCCACTTAAAAGTTCTCCCACTTAAAAAGATGAGAGAGGCCTGTAATTTTCATCATAGGTACACTTCAACTATGACAGACAAAATGAGAAGAAAAAAATCCAGAAAATCACATTGTAGAATTTTTAATTAATTTATTTGCAAATTATGGTGGAAAATAAGTATTTGGTCACCTACAAACAAGCAAGATTTCTGGCTCTCACAGACCTGTAACTTATTCTTTAAGAGGCTCCTCTGTCCTCCACTCGTTACCTGTATTAATGGCACCTGTTTGAACTTGTTATCAGTATAAAAGACACCTGTCCACAACCTCAAACAGTCACACTCCAAACTCCACTATGGCCAAGACCAAAGAGCTGTCAAAGGACACCAGAAACAAAATTGTAGACCTGCACCAGGCTGGGAAGACTGAATCTGCAATAGGTAAGCAACTGTTGGGAGCAATTATTAGGAAATGGAAGACATACAAGACCACTGATAATCTCCCTCGATCTGGGGCTCCACACAAGATCTCACAAAAACGGTGAGCAAAAATCCCAGAACCACACGGGGGGACCCAATGAATGACCTGCAGAGAGCTGGGACCAAAGTAACAAAGCCTACCATCAGTAACACACTACGCCACCAGGGACTCAAATCCTGCAGTGCCAGACGTGTCCCCCTGCTTAAGCCAGTACATGTCCAGGCCCGTCTGAAGTTTGCTAGAGAGCATTTGGATGATCCAGAAGAAGATTGGGAGAATGTCATGTGGTCAGATGAAACCAAAATATAACTTTTTTGTAAAACATCAACTCGTCGTGTTTGGAGGACAAAGAATGCTGAGTTGCATCCAAAGAACACCATACCTACTGTGAGTCATGGGGTGGAAACATCATGCTTTGGGGCTGTTTTTCTGCAAAGGGACCAGGACGACTGATCCGTGTAAAGGAAAGAATGAATGGGGCCATGTATCATGAGATTTTGATTGAAAACCTCCTTCCATCAGCTAGGGCATTGAAGATGAAATGTGGCTGGGTCTTTCAGCATGGCAATGATCCCAAACACACCGCCCGGGCAACGAAGGAGTGGCTTCGTAAGAAGTATTTCAAGGTCCTGGAGTGGCCTAGCCAGTCTACAGATCTCAACCCCATAGAATATCTTTGGAGAGAGTTGAAAGTCGGTGTTGCCCAGCAACAGCCCCAAAACATCACTGCTCTAGAGGAGATCTGCATGGAGAAATGGGCCAAAATACCAGCAACAGTGTGTGAAAACCTTGTGAAGACTTACAGAAAACGTTTGACCTCTGTCATTGCCAACAACGGATATTTAACAAAGTATTGAGATAAACTTTTGTTATTGACCAAATACTTATTTTCCACCATAATTTGCAAATAAATTCATAAAAAATCCTACAGTGTGAATTTTTGGATTATAATCCATGCAATAATGAGGGTTTCACAGCAAATTCACAGCAAAAACTCAAGCACAGACTTTTTTCTAATTTGGCACACAGAAACTAGAGGCCTTGAGTAACTTAATCAAAAACAATGGCACTGATTGGCGGTGCTGTTATAAGCAGTCTCACCGAAACCCACATATCTGCCACCCAGTTTGACATAGAGACATGGAACTTTGTAGGTGTTGTTTTTTATGCTGAACAAATTTGCCTCATGGACCCATAAGGTCCGTCAGGAGAGATTTTTTATCTTGGACATTTTGGAAAAACTTTGAAAATGTATTCTCAAGAACCATGAATCCAAATAACACCAATTGTAGGCCCACGGTACATATCTCAGTTTGAGATTGATATCTCAGAAAACAAGGGAACTATTAACAACTCATTCTTTGCAGATGTAACCCTAATGCTGAACATCTGCATTCATCTATGCTCATGGACAATATGTCCGATTCACTCCAGATTTTGTATTTAGACTAATTTCGTCAGTCTTTAATGGTTTTGAGAATTCAAATATGGATGCACTGTACCTATTGATGCAAGTTAGCACATATACTAATGCTAAAATTACTTTAAAAATCTTCTTCTCATGAACAGTAAGTCAGATTGACTACATATTTGGCATATAGACTCAATGAATTAGCCTCTAAGGCAGGTATTCCCAAATGCAATGCCGTCGTCGGGGGTACGCCAAATAAAAAGTCCATTTATATTTTCCAACAGGGCTACACATTTGGGTGAGGTTCTGTGAAAATGTAATTTAATCAAGCAACTGCCAGATCTCGAGATTGGTCTGCGCTCAAAATATCCTGCCTTGGTAAATCGCGGTGTTAAGACACTGATGCCATTTGCAACCACGTATCTATGTGAGAGTGGATTCTCAGCCCTCACTAGCATGAAAACTAAATACAGGCAAAAATGATTTAAGACTGAGACTCTTTCCAATACAACCCAACATTGCAGAGTTATGTAGATCCTTTCAAGTACACCCTTCTCATTAACCTGTGGTGAGTAATTATCAATTATCAATTAACAAATAAGGTTGTATATGTAAGATGGTTAAATAAACAGCAAAATTATTGATTATTATTATATTATTATTTGAGCCCTGGTCCAATAAGAACTCTTTGTCACCTCCCATGAGCCGGGTTGTGACAAAAACTCATCGTCATTCTTATGTTTAATAAATGTACCGTATAGTGTGTGTGTGGCAGGTTTAGCCCTGGTGCTAGAGGGGGTACAGCTGGAGGTTGAATGTTTGAAGGGGTACGGGGCTATAAAAGGTTTGGGAACCACTGATCTAAGGAATTGAAAATGATGAGTTGCTGCATTCAATGTCAGCCCCGCTACACCACTAGATGACACCATATCACACCAGGACTATACTTTGTCTCATGTACAGTAAATTAATGTTAGATTGAAATTATGCAGACAAACAATGTGAAATATCATCAAAATAACGCTGACAATACTTCACAAATCTTAACAAAAGCCATTCGTCAAATTGACGCCAGAATAGACTTTGATAATGATCACCTGCTGCATTCAAAGATAACCGACCTACAGCACTATACTAAAGTTCACTTGCGTCATCCTTGTGCTACTGTGAGATAAACATGGTAATGCGTTCACTGATTGCACATAAAGGAAGCGAGTTCCTCCATGACAGAGTGTTTGCTTTGTAACTGATCGTGTGTCCTTTCTGTCATCCTGTGAATTTCTGTAGCTCTGTAGCTCAGTTGGTAGAGCATGGCGCTTGTAACGCCAGGGTAGTGGGTTCAATCCCCGGGACCACCCATACGTAGAATGTATGCACACATGACTGTAAGTCGCTTTGGATAAAAGCGTCTGCTAAATGGCATATATTATTATTATTATTATAGAATGTCCCAGGCAGGTATAACCATGTCTAAGTAGTGTGCGATTACATGGTTGCTATTGTGCATCTTCCCAGTATTTAAAACATTCCCCAACCCCTACTGTATATGTTCCACCTCATGTAGCTGGTGAGACAAATGTTCAGTGAAAACCCCCTTTTCCCTGGAGATACCAAAAATTATAGTTCCGAATGAGGACCACTGAACTGTTCACTCCCTGAAGAGTTCACAATGTGCACAATTATCAAAAGCACACAAGGAACAAAATATTTGCCATTTTGAATTACAGTATAACCAATGAGAGGAATCATTTAGCAGTGAGCATGGTACATGTATGTAGAGACTGAATAATGTAAGAAGTGAGATATATATATATATATTAATTTATGACTTAAGACTTGGATGATGGACAAATGTTTGGAGGAGGGTACTAAATAAAGACATTTCTGAATGAAATGTTGACAATAAATGTGTAGGTAAAATCATGTGTGTGGGAGTTATTTCAAAAAATATCTACAATGTCGATATTGGGGGAAGTAAATCCCTGCACCACACATGAGAACAGCATGGTAGTGTGCTTGTTTAACCTTCACTTCTAATGTTTCTCTCCCTATCCTATGTGGGGGTAAAGGTCAAATAAAGAGGTGTGAGAGGAAGGAGAGGAGCATCTACTCCCTCCACCTCAACCCCCTCCATCCCTCATTGTATTATATGGATTAGAAAAACCGACATGTCGATCAGATACCCATGTGGTGTAGAGCGGTGTGGATCTAAATCCATCATAGTGGAGACAGATGGTCTGGCATGGACACTGCCATCTGGGAGCTGCATGCACTGCTGAAGTCAACACACACAGACAGACAGACAGACAGACAGACAGACAGACAGACAGACAGACAGACAGACAGACAGACAGACAGACAGACAGACAGACAGACAGACAGACAGACAGACAGACAGACAGACAGACAGACAGACAGACAGACAGACAGACAGACAGACAGACAGACAGACAGACAGACAGACAGACAGACAGACAGACAGACAGACAGACAGACAGACAGACAGACAGACAGACAGACAGACAGACAGACAGACAGACAGACAGACAGACAGACAGACAGACAGACAGACAGACACTCATAGCCAAAAATAAAACGCAACACCTGGAAAATAGAGTCACAATGGCATAACAAGCATTAGTCAAAATGCTTGTAATGTCCACATGTATGTCATTTCATGGAAGATACAGTAACGTACAGCTTGTACATTGCCCAAACAATACCTACCACCTGCCAATGTTGGCCTCAATGTACCAAACACCTGTTAACTTTGGCCTCAAAGTCTTTGCTCTCCAACTGAGGTGCATGGATTGAGGAGCAATCGGAAGTGAAAAGGAAATTCAAGCATCTCATGGAGGACAGTGGAAGTTGATAAAAGAGCTTATTTATTGTTAAAGTACTGTAATGACTTAAAAATACGGCACAGGACGCACGTCGTACCACCGTCTCTCCTCAGCTTAACCAACAACACAATGATTGACAATGTAATTAATCTCTTAGGGTGCTTGGACACTGTGAGCCCAACAGTTGAGCCCAAAAGTTGAGTGCAAGTTTATGAAAGAGATTCTTTATTGGTACATGTATTTAATGACATTGCCAATTATTGCATTGTTGGTTAAACTGAGGAAAGTGCAGTGGTACCACAGGTGAGCCTCAGCCTCCTGTGCCTGTTAATTAGTCTGCTGTGCTCTGGGCTGACCTTTTCACGGGGCACGACTCAGACAGCAGGAGAGGACCAGGCCCAGACATGGTCGATAGATACTAAGGAGAGTAGTGGGAAGCAGTGGCACACAGGACACTACATGGGAGAGAGGGCCCCATACTAGTGTTATGATGAGAGCGACAGGATAGAGGAGCCTCCGTCTGTGCAGACAGGATGAGAGTTAATTAGGGAGATGAGGGACTGAGAGTGGACACTCAGACAGACAGACAGACAGACAGACAGACAGACAGACAGACAGACAGACAGACAGACAGACAGACAGACAGACAGACAGACAGACAGACAGACAGACAGACAGACAGACAGACAGGCAGGCAGGCAGGCAGGCAGGCAGGCAGACAGACAGACAGGCAGGCAGGCAGGCAGGCAGGCAGGCAGGCAGGCAGGCAGACAGACAGACAGACAGGCAGGCAGGCAGGCAGGCAGGCAGGCAGGCAGGCAGGCAGGCAGGCAGGCAGACAGACAGACAGACAGACAGACAGACAGACAGACAGACAGACAGACAGACAGACAGACAGACAGACAGACAGACAGACAGACAGACAGACAGACAGAGGCTCGCTTTAGTCATGCTGTTGAACAAACCAGGGTAGTGGTGGCCAGTGGTGGAAGAACTCCAAAGCTGGACTCATAGTAGAGGTTGGAATTAAATGAATGGAACAGTATCAAATACATTGTTTTATACCATTCCGTTCCAGCCATTACTATGAGCCCATCCTCTGATTTAAAGTGCCAACAGCCACCACCATAGGGAACATTGTATGCATGGCAACCGAGTGGGTTCTGAGAAGATGAGATGTGGTTACTTCCCAAAGTACCATGTTGATGTTTTAGTCAGTTAGAGCAGAATATCTTATATTGAAATAGCTACAATCAATGCATTCAATGTTGATCTTTTCCAAACTCCAAAACTGAGAGTGGTTTAATTTTACCATAATGGTATCTGTCAAATAAAGCAGAATATGTACTGATACATCCTATACTTCTGATGTGCGTTATGTGTGTGGTTGAGGGTGTAAAAGGTAGACTCATCTTATACTGCCTGCATCCCAAATGGCTCTGGTCAAAAGTAGTGCACAATATAGGGAACAGGGTGCCATTTGGAACGACCTTTCTTGAACTACACTACTGGTCAGAAGTTTTAGAACACCTACTCATTCAAGGGTTTTTCTTTATTTTTACTATTTTCTACATTGTAGAATAATAGTGAAGACATCAAAACTTTGAAATAACATATGGAATCATGTAGTAACCAAAAAAGTATTTAACAAATATATGTTATATTTGAGATTCTTCAAAGTAGCCACCCTTTGCCTTGATGACAGCTTTACACACTCTTGGCATTCTCTCAACCAGCTTCATGAGGTAGTCACCTGGAATGCATTTCAATTAACAGGTGTACCTTATTATAAGTTCATTTGTAGAATTTCTTTCCTTCTTAATGCATTTGAGCCAATCAGTTGTGTTGTGACAAGGAATGGGTGGTATACAGAAGATAGCCCTATTTGGTAAAAGACCAAGTCCATATTATGGCAAGAACAGCTCAAATAATCAAAGAGAAACAACAGTCAATCATTACTTTAAGACATGAAGGTCAGTCAATACGGAACATTTCAAGAACTTTTAAAGTTGCTTCAAGCGCAGCAAAAACCATCAAGTGCTATGATGAAACTGGTTCTCATGAGGACCGCCACAGGAATGGAAGACCTCAGGGTTACCTCTGCTGCAGAGGTTAAGTTCATCTGAGTTACCAGCCTCAGAAATTGCAGCCCAAATAAATGCTTCACAGAGTTCAAGTAACAGACACATCTCAATATCGACTGTTCAGAGGAGACTGTGTGAATCTGGTCTATATGGTCGATTTTATGCAAAGAAACCACTACTAAAGGACACCAATAAGAAGAAGAGACTTGCTTGGGCCAAGAAACATGAGCGATGGACATTAGAATGCTGAAAATCTGTCCTTTGTTCTGATGAGTCCAAATTGGAGATTTTTGGTTCCAACCGCCATGTCTTTGTGAGACTCAGGTGGGTGAACGGATGATCTCTGCATGTGTATTTCCCACCGTAAAGCATGGAGGAGGAGGTATTATGGTGTGGGTGTTCTTTGCTGGTGACACTGTCTGTGATTTACTTAGAAATCAAGGCACAACAAGGCTACCACAGTATTCTGCAGCGATACGCCATCCCACCTGGTTTGGACTTAGTGGCACTATCATTTGTTTTTCAACAGGACAATGACCCAACACCCCTCCAGTCTGTGTAAGGGGTATTTTACCAATAATTGGAGTGATGGAGTGCTGCATCAGATGACCTGGTCTCCACAATCCCCCGACCTCAACCAAATTGAGATGGTTTGGGATGTGTCGGACTGCAGAGTGAAGCAAAAGCAGCCAACAAGTGCTCAGCATGTGAGAACTCCTTCAAGACCGTTGGAAAAGCATTCCAGGTGAAGCTGGAATGCGTTCAAAGATGTGTGCAAAGATGTCATCGAGGAAAAGGGTGTCTATTCGAAGAATCTCAAGCCTGAAATATATGTTGATTTGTTCAACACTTTTCTGGTACTACTGTACATTATTCCATATGTGTTATTTCATATTTTTGATGTCTTCAATGTCTTCACTTTTCCCGTGCATTGAAAAACAGATATGTACATGGATTTTTGTGGGAAAATCATTGACGTATCAACCAACATGGCCTTAATCCTATTTGGAAAGAGGAAAATGTCAGGACAGAATTTTTGCCAACGCAAAAAGGCCTTGAAGCATTCTCAGCCCTTCAGGTGAACTTAATACCACTCATCTGACAGGTCATCAAGAGATCTTCATTACAAAGGTCACAGTGGTAAGAGAAAGCGGCATGTGTTACCATAATGCTAGCCTGGTCCCAGATCTGTTTGCATTCTTGCTATCTCCAATGCTGTCATTGTCAAGCCAAACATGGAATGGAAATTAGTGAAGGAGTTGGCACGATGGCACAGACAGACTGGCAATAAGGCTAGTCTAATGCCTATCTTGTCACTGTATTAAATCATTTATTTACAGTCAGCTGCTAAGATGTATTTTTGTTCTGATATTAAGGTGAATATTCAGATGACTTAAAAGAGCCAGAACTACTTTGGCTCAATTTGGCTCAATTTTGCAGCGCATTGACTTTGTTTCTCGTATCCAGGTTTAATGTTACAAAATATGCTGATGAGGTAGAGTTGAGGTTAATTAGAACAGACAAGAGGCCCGTGATGAACAAGAGGGGTTTAGACTGATGCTGGCTAGAGAGCTGTGGCCATTGATGGAGATAGTCATCTCTCTGCTCTCTGCCTGATAAACCAGAGTGACAGACGGCTCAAGGAGCAAACTGCGGAGACCCCTTCAGCCTGCCCCTGCTTGCCTGTGTCCGTACGTCCACCCTCTGACTTGTACACTGGCTCTGTCCCAAATGGCACCATATTCCCATTATAATGCAATACTTTTGGTTAGGGCCCATAGGGGTCTAGTCAAAAGTAGTGCACCAGGGAATAGGGTGTCATTTGGGACACACACACTGTGTGTTCTGAGCAGGACACCACTGCCTTCCTGCAATGGCCACTGACTGTCTACCCTGAGTCTTCACTCTCATCAGCAGTCCCTTGTCACCAGTGATGCCTTTTCACAGTCATTTCAATGTTATCGCTCCACATTTTACTGACAGGTAGAGGACGCAGTGGGTACGTCCAAAATGGCACCCTTTTCCCTACATAGTGCACTACTTTTGACCAGAGCCCTATTCAAAAGTAGTGTACTATAAATTTTATAGGGTGGGGTTTGGAACGCAGACATAGGGGAACAAAGTGGTTTTGTAGTGCTCATGAGCCAAAACGGGTCCCACTTCTGTACTACATCATGCATTTCGTATGATATGTTACGAATTCAGCAAAAAATATACAGTATATAGCTATTTATAATCCAGCTGTTAAATCCCAGATAGCCCCTTTAACTTTTGTCCTGATGAAAGTCTGGTTCTAGGAATTAAACAGAGATACAAATAATGTTTGTTGATTCAGAGCCACTCCTCCAGAAGCCGTTGTGAAAGGGTAATAAATAGATGAGAGAAGATAAAGTGCTTCTTGGGGATATACACAGAAAATTATGATGACCAGGCCATAGAAAATCCACATCCGTCATTGGGGGATTTTCAATGACATTTTACATTTTTCTATGGTAGGTAGCTATCTGTTTCTACATAGGAAAGCGGCTGCCATTTGAAATGCAGACCACATCCCCTTGGTATCAGCAGTGTTAGTGAAAGCAGCGCTAGAGGCAGAGGGAGTTCGTTTTTTCCTCTTTGATGAGGACATCAAAGTCAGCACTGGCACTAATACAAAAACCATTGCCCTTTAATTCAATGAAACCTGGTGCTGAGGGAAACTACCTCAACCCAACTCCAGGCTTGTGTGATGTATTACAGAGATTTGCATATGCATGACTACGTCTCTATGTCTATGTCGCTAGGTTCAGCTTGTCCTCCAGTGATCATTAGCAAATAGAACATGAAACAGTTGGGGAGGGTGGGATGTAGAGAAGTTTTTTTTTACCTTCAGCATTGCTACATGAAGGGAAAGAAGTCATCGACTGTACATATATCTCAGGATGTTGTGTATCCCTGGAAATCTAATCAGAAGTCATGTAAACATAGCAGTTTTGAACAGGGGCTTCATGCACACATTCATTTAGAGGGGGCACATAGTATGTGACGATGGGGGGGGGGGAGTACCCTGTAATTACATAGTAACATAGTAAGACTTATATAACTACTATGTTGTTACCACGGTTATTACTGTGTAGTTACATAGTGTAATGTAAAGCGTTACCAAGACACTAATTATGCTTCTCTGCGTCTCTGCTAAAATCCGGGTAAAATATTTAAATTAATGTGAGTATTTTTCAGTGCATTTAGTAATTGCTTGCGTTTCTAAAGTCTACCAACCTTGCCAGCAAGCATGCCAGCTAAGATAGTTCGACAAGCTACTCTACTTTGATTGACAGCCTGAAAAGGTTTGGTAGCTAGTTATGAGGTTGAGAGATTGGGAACCTATCTAGCTGGCTAGCTAAAGCCAACTTCATACAATTGCTAGGTGACTAGTATTACAGAGATACAAGTTTTTCTTTATTCATTCATCAAGAAGGAATCTATAGGCTACATAGCTTTATAAAATTAATTCTCAAACACAACTCCTGCGAGTCCAGCCAACCACTGGCAGCTAAAATCAAATAAATTGCTGTGTGTGTCCCTCTCTAAACTCTCTCACATCCTCCACTGCATGATACTGACTGCACTCACACCGTGCCTGCGCCTTGGAAGGAAACACTTACTAGGGAGAATAGGGTGGGGTGGGGGGTGGGGGGGGGACTCTTTGCCTGGTCCAGTCAGTGTGCCCCCTCCGCAAAATTATTTACAATTATTTAATTAATGGAATGTGGGTTTTGTGTATTGTATATCTTAAATGTATGCCTACATCCAGATATGCATTGAGTACACCCCCCCCCCACACACACACACACACGCACACACAAGTGGAATCATAGCTTTCACCTGGTCAACTGGTCAGTCATGGAAATAACACTGTGTATGTGTCTGTCTGTCTGTGAGTGGATATATATTTCTGTCTGTCTGTCTGTCTGTCTGTCTGTCTGTCTGTCTGTCTGTCTGTCTGTCTGTCTGTCTGTCTGTCTGTCTGTCTGTCTGTCTGTCTGTCTGTCTGTCTGTCTGTCTGTCTGTCTGTCTGTCTGTCTGTCTGTCTGTCTGTCTGTCTGTCTGTCTGTCTGTCTGTCTGTCTGTCTGTCTGTCTGTCTGTCTGTCTGTCTGTCTTACACCAATTTACCCATTGCAGTTTTATCACCAACTTATGTATACATTTCCTTGACATATATCTATAGTATGCATCAATATCCTGTCTGTGGAGGTGGGAGAGAAGATATAGGTGAATGTGGGAGAAAGGAGGGAGAGGGAGAGAGATGAAATCGCAGGAATTTCAGCTTCCTGCAATTACAGGAAGTGACATAATTGGGGTTCATGGGGGCAGTTTTCAAAGGTTTAAAAAGGTTGAAAAATCATTTTTTTACTTCCACTAGACACAAAGTTCTTGCTGTTTAAGAAACTCAGAGCCTTCAAAGAATGAAATCTGTCACATAGCAAGATAATAACCCCAAGCACACATCAAAATCCACAAAGAAATTGTTAATTGGCAACATCATCAACATTTTCGAATGGCCATCTTTCTCAGTCTCCTGTGGTTTGATTTGAAGAGGGCAGTCCATAAGCGCAGACGAAGGATATCAAGGATCTGGAAAGGTTCTGTACGGGAAATGGTTTAAGATGCCTCCCAACGTGTTCTCCAACTAATACAACATTACAGAAAAAGGCTCAGTGCCGTTACCTCGCAAGGTGAGGTATTGAAATCAATCATTTTGAATTAAAGAAAATCTAATTCTCTGAGCAATTGTATTAGTATAAAATAATATAATTTCCCAATTTCTTTGCATACAATATAGATCAGTATATACATTATTTTATACAGTAATTTTTGCAAATCTTTCTCAAAGACTTTTCGCATTGAATGCAATGTATTGACTTATGCATCACATTTCATGATACATATCATTTTGCAAAAGCATACCAGACTGAAGCTTATCCGTTGATACCAGGCTGGTACACCCTACCTCTTCCTGCTCCTGAAGAAATGAATTGTGGGGGTGCGATGGAAGCCAGTTAACTTGTATTGTATATGTCAGCTACATTTACATAAGTTTATACCATCCAAAGGAACCACAGCCATATTACATAAATGACTCTGAAAAAGACTATATGAGTCATATTCACAGAACGGCGTTGAGATATCAAATGTATTTTCAATAATTCAACCGTTGAACCCAGAACTAAATTAGACATTGTGTAGTTTGTCATGAACAATTGTACTTCCAAATTGTCAGTATAGTTCTGTAAGATTTCAAGTTGTCAACTTTGTACTGTAAGGTGAACATTTCATCACTAAGGCAACAATCAAATCCAAAGGTAATAACATCAGGGATTCCTCACTGTTCTCCACACACATTTCTGAATGACAATTTATTTGAGCTTGTTTACCTCATACATAAAAAAGAAACACAGGGGATGGCTCTTTAATAGCTCTGTGATTGGCTGAGTTAATATGTTCAATTCATTTACTGTGGGTTTCTGTAACGTGAGCCTGAACAAACAACCTACAGCACAGACCATAGGCTAGGCTTTCTTCCCTCGTGTGGAAAGAGATTTTCGACATCCCAAATGGCACCCTATTCGCTAACAAAGTTCCCTATTGTGCACTATTTAGGGAGTAGGGTGCCATTTGGGACTCAGATATTCTAATCTGCTCCTTGACTGAACCCCATAAACATGTTAACACATCCCTTCTCTATGATCTAATCAGGAGGATTATGCTGCTATAAATAAACATGCTATAAATCTGCCCATTAGGGCAATGAGCCACTCTTGTGTAGCAGAGGCTCCTACCGAGTGGTTTAGGTGGAGATCATATTTTAGAATTTCTTCTAGTTACTGCTTCAGGATTTCTGATCCAAACGACAACTATCTTGCTCATTGCTCATAGCCTGGCCCAATTTCTTGACATAATATATCAAGTCCAGCGAATAAGAACCAAATACACCCATTTCATGATAAAATGATCAAACTTGGTACACTAATACTAGATACCGTAAGGAACATTTTAAGATGTTTGGGATGCCTGTCAATTAACCAGGGCAGCCATTTTGATAAAATGGCTGCCATTTTGATTTCCTGTTAGAAGAAAATAGAGGAATATAAAAACATGAGCTGGCGCACACCCAGAAAAATGTGTTTGTGTGGAGGTGCTGACTAACGGCGAATAAACTATAAAATATCAAAATAAATATATAAACTCGCAGTAATTTATTGGGGATTTACTATTTACCAACATTTCGGCATCACTGTGCCTTCTTCAGGGTAATGTTATGAATACTTGAACCAGGTTATGTAGACAAACAGTGCAATTAGTGCAACCAATGACAATAGTGAGGGGTGTGTCATAATGATTAAGTTAATTAGAATGAATTAGTGATGGCATATTAAATATATTAGGGTATTGGTATCATAGGGTAAAATAATTCCAAACAATATCAACATGACTTTGTAATGTAATCTACTCACTAAATCAACCCCAACGATAATGTAGAAAAGTATTATTATCATAAAGCCATCTTAAGACCTTCATGGGGGTGATATTGAGGTCATATTTGAACATTGCCTTGTGTAAATAAGTATTTTTGGCTATAGTGCCATTGCAGACATTTTCTATTACCACCCAGATGGCCATTTCCAATATGCCCCCCCCAAAACGACATCGGAGGCAGCTTATGGTAGCGAAATGCACATTCAATTCTCTAGGACATTTCTGCAGTCAGCATACCAATTGCACAATCCCTCAAAACTTGATACATCTGTGGCATTGTGTTGTGTGACAAAACTGCACATTTTAAAGTGGCCTTTCAGCACAAGGTGCACCTGTGTAATGATCATGCCATTTAATCAGTTTCTTGATATGCCACACCCGTCAGGTGGATGGATTATCTTGGCAAAAGAGAAATGCTTACTAACAGGGATGTAAACAAATTTGTGCACAACATTTGAGAGAAATAAGATTTTTGTGTGTATGGAATGTTTTTTTGTAACATTTTTTTTTACAGCTCATGAAACACGGGACCAACACTTTTACATGTTGCGTTTATATTTTTGTTCAGTGTAGTTTGAGAGAATGAAATAATTCATGCTTATTCGTGGCAACATAATTCATGTAACATTTTACCTCTAGTGCCGATAAGCTTGAGTGATGGAATTTGTCACGTCCCTCATATGCTCACTCGCATTTGTTTGCAATCATTCCAGAGGAGCCTTGCGTGGTCTCTGCTACTCAAAACAATCCATTAGTGGAGCCAGTGATCTGGGAGGCTCCCTCAAGCTGTAAGGAGGAGGTTTCTTAACAGCTTTGAGGAGGAAGTATAACAAAACAACTGTTTGATCTCCATGTATGGCTCAAATCTATGCATAGTAACACCATTAGCCTGAGGCCTCTCATTCTTAAAAGTTTTGGTACAAATATTTTGACAAGATAGTAATTTACAGATTCTCGTTTTGAAGACGTGATTAAACCCACTCATAATTCTCATATCCCATCCTCTCATATGCCAAATGGTAGAATAGGGGTATAATATGACAATCAGGATGTGTAGAGAAATAGAGTGAATCCAGTGTGGATCAGTGGTTCCTTCTTGGACAGCATCTTCTCTTCCAATTAGTGCTGCTGCCTCCGCCCCAGAGCAGCTATGTCAGCTCAGATCACCACAGATCCCCGTCTCTGAGTCAGCAACACGTTCAGTTAGCGTCCTCGCATCCTGGCCTGCGTCCTCGCATCCTGGCCTGCGTCCCAAATTGGCACCCTATTACCTGCATAGTATGCTACTTTTGACCAGAGCCGAGTAGCCTTGGTCAAAAGTAGTGCACCATGTAGGGAATATGGTGATTTGGGACATATCTGGAAAGTAACCCAGAGCTCTTAGCGGAGTCTATAAACCAGCAGAAAGGACAAGGTTTAATCAGTAACAGCAAAACATAGGCTATAACAAATATCCTCGTAGTGGGATCTCCTTGATTGTATTAGCTTTCCTCTAACTTTTATTCTCTCTCCATTTGGGTTGTTTACCACGCAACAAGCCCTTTAGGGATTCTTCTACCTATTAATAGTCATTGGTATTAGCATCGGAAATGACCTTGGTGGTGCCCTTCAAAATGAGTTCATGTGGCCAAGCCTCATCAATGACGAGATGAGTCATAAAAGGTGCTGAATTGTTTACTCATCATGATCTCATGACATACATGTACCCAGACATTAAAACAAAGCATCATTCAATAGCATGTTGCTAATATATAAAAATGTTATGCAACCTTATAAAATGGCTCCCCGTGGTGGGAGGGTATAGCGGTGAGAATGCAGCTAATGGAAAGAGGCAAACATTTTCTTCTCATAAGGACATACAGCCTTGTAGCCTAGTCCCAAATCTGTTTGTGCTCTTGCCAACTCCACGGCTGTCTATGTTAAACCAACGACAATGCGTATGGCACTTAGCCTGACAATGAGTGACAAGTTGTTGACATGAAAACACAAACAGACAAACATTCAGGCTAATCAAGACAAGGACACATCACTAATGTTCATCAAAGCTATGGCATTTAATATACACATAGGATGCGCCCTAAATTATACCCTATTCCTATTTTGTGCACTACTTTTGAACAGAGCTGGTTAAACCTGTTGCACTATGTAGGGAATAGTGTGCCATTTGGGAAGCAGACATAGCAATAGGATGTGGAATAAATAATTACGATTAAATAGCAAATATTAGGCACTTAACATTTTGATTGACTACTGTACATCAATGACAAACATGCCCAAAAAAACACAGTATTTTACATGGCAGTATTTTACATGGCAAATACATGAGGTCGTCTGAAATATCTTAGGTGATCAGGGAATAACCTTTGGGAATAATTTTTTACTGAACACAAAAGATTTCAATGTTGGAGCCAAGGTTTTGTTCTTATGTGACCTCAAGTCTAAACATTGTCACCTTCTCAGTGAAAACACTTCTGAGGAAAAAGCCAAGCTAATCAGCATTCATTTCCTGTCTTTCTTTCATATCTACACTAAGCACCTGAAATCACGGTCTGGTACGCCGGGTGGATGGGTGTATAGCATCCCAGACTGGAGCATTTAAGTTATCTACCACAGAACTCATGCCTCGAGTTAACATTTACATGGACAACACAGCTGTATAACTTAAATCAGAGAAGGCTTTGGTTGATTGCCTTGACGAATGAAAACAAAAATAGCATACTGTAAAAGACAGAGGGAAATTACATTCACATGATGCAACACTTGATGCAACACTACACCACAATCATGTGGTATAACATTCATGGTCTTTGCAGAAAATAATTCTGAGTAATAACTCAGCAAACATGACATACCAGTACTTTGCAGTAGGTCAAGATACGCTTATGTACACAATGGTCGTTCACCTCCTCTAAGCCCTACTCTTACGGTTCTTAGACAACTGATGCAGAAAACCTGTGTTAACAAAAACAAGAATCTTATTTTATAATCCTTTCGATGGCAACCCAAAGCAACATGTAAAATGTACACATGTAGTATAACTAAAACACATCCTTGCCCTGACAATCCTAGTTTCATTGTAATCATGTTTTGACAACATTGCGTTGGATTTACTAGGACCACAGTCAGCTCGGCTAATATAGCATTTAAAAAATGAAGGAACTCAAACCTACTGTTGAGAGTTAGAATAGCAGAATACACAAGGTGCAATTTCGAAAATGTGGTTCTGCATCAGCAGTTGGTCTCTTACAGTCACTCAATTATCCCACGTCAGCTAAAGTTTTTTAGATTGGTAAACTAGTCGAGCCAGCGATCTAAACTTGTCGTAATCATGGTTGAATTACCGAACATGGGGGACCCATTGATTTTGTTAGTCACTCTCACTCAGATATCCTATTAAAAACTGCAAACAATTCAGTCCACCCTATGACTAAACGTGTAGAATTGAAGGATATTACCTATGAACCTGAACAATTATCTCTGCCCCATAGCAAAAGGAGTAGAATTGCATGAACTTTTTTTTTTTTAAACTACAACATTATCTGAGGTGAAGAGAACATTTTACCGTTTTAAAGCTAATTTCTTGCAATTCTACACATTTTGCCATGTTTTATGTCATGTTCATATGATATGAGTGAGAGTAACTTACAAAATCAAATGGGGGGAGGGGGGCTGGAGGACAGGGCCCTTCGGCACACTACATGCCCAGTCTGTCATTTGGTGATGATTACTACAGGGTTTAGATTGCTGAGAAAAGATGTCTACCCAGCTATCTAAAGAATTGAGCTGACATAGCTGGGATAATTGGGTGACTGTCAGTGACTGACAAGACAAGTGGCAAACTGCAATACATGACCATATTTCTAAATTGCAACTTGTGTATTCTACTTTGTAACTCTCAACAGTAAGTTGAAACCCCGACTGAGTTCCTTAGTTTTTTTCCTTTTTGGGTTGGGGACACCTTAGTGGCCGTGGAACAGTGGGCGTATAGGCAGAGGCATCTCTGGTCGTTAACCACAGAGTGAAATCCATTTTACTACAGTGAGAGGGAGAGAGAGATAAAGATTTAAGAGCCATGCAGAGCACTTCTCCTTGACATCCAGTAATGAAAATGTTTACTTAAACCAATTATTACAAATATTGACATTAACGCAGCATAGCCCAATTGATTCATATTTGTTCAAAAATACCCTGTTACGCCATCTGCCATAAAAAATAAATAAATTCAAACCCTGCACCGGGGTCCAGGTTTTAGTGACAAACCCATTAGAAGATCTTAGAGTGCCATTATGCCAATTTTTCTGCCAATACCGTGGTCCAAGCTAACTTTTTAGTGCCCACAACTGTAGGCTGTGCGTGCTGTAGTGTGTATTTAGGCCAATACCAGAGTTCCAGAGCGTTTTAATGGAGACCGATCCCTCTTTTACACGCAGCCATCACACTACAGTGGTCTCTGACTGCAGGAAGGACTGAGCACGAGAATTACGTTGGAACTGAGCCATGTTCTCTGAGCCGTTTCTGGAGGCGTAGGTGTTGTGCTGGGTGTAGTTTCTGGCCATATGGCAGTTGAGGCATATACTCCGCCATTTTCTCTTGAGTTCCCCTTGAACCTGAAGTAGCAAGGGAAATCTTTTAGCACAGAGGGAAAACTAGCCCACATCTGTCACTACATTAAATGGTATAAATGTTCTTATTAAATGCCGTACTCAGCGTTTTACTACAATGAAAACAAAGCAGACAACAATTAAAATGAACATTTGTAGTAACTGCTAACAAAATACCTTTAAATATTATATATATCTCATAATTTACACTTGTACATTTATCACTGTCAAGTAAATTTTTCCTCAATAAAGTTGAAACCAGCCAAGTCAGAGCTAGTAAGGGGGAAAAAAGTCAAGTGTGAGTGTTAGTTCACAAATGTGTTTGTGTTTTGTATATTTGGGGGGGGGGGGTGCTGTGGGATTATTTAAGATATTGTTAAAAGAGGTAGGTTTTCAGTTTTTGAAAGATGGGCAGGGACTCTGCTGTCCTAGCTTCAGGGGGGAAACTGGTTCCCCCATTAGGATGCCAAGTCAGGCAAAAGCTTGGACTGGGCTGAGCTGAGCGGGAGCTGCCCTCCCGTAGGGGTGAAAGGGCTAAGAGACCAAAGGTGGCAGAACGTAGTACTCAGGTTGGGATGTAGGGTTTGAGCAGAGCCTGAAGGTAGGGAGGTGCAGTTCCTCTTGCTGCTCCGTAGAAAAGTACCATGGCCTTCCAGTGGAGTGTGAGGAGGAGCGGGGTGGCATGGGAGAACTTGGGTAGCTTGAAAACAGGCAGGCTGCACCATTCTGGACAAGTTTCAGGGGTTTGATGGCACAAGCGGGGGAGCCCAGCCAACAGCAAGTTTGCAATAGTCCAGACGGGTGATGACAAGTGCCTGGATTAGGACCTGCGCCGCTTCCTGTGTAAAGTAGGGTCGTACTCTACGGATGTTGTAGAGCATCAACCTGCAGGAGCGAGTCACTACTTTGATGTTTGCAGAGAACCACAGGGTGTAGTCCAGGGTCACAGCAACGTTCTTTGCACCATGGGGGGGGGGGGGGGCACTGGAGTTGTCAACCGCGGAGCTACTCCGTCTTGTCGAGTTTGAGGTCAATTACAATGATGTACACAACAGCTTTTATAAAAGCCTGAACATTGCTTGTCATCTATCCTAATTTGTGCCAAGGAAGACTTTGTCAACACTGATTCAACACTAATCATTTACGCTGTTGTGCGTCTTCTTAACTGGGCCATCAGTGCCCAAGGCAACCTATTCATTCCAGAATAAAATGCAATTAAGAGCAATCAAGGCGAGAGCTTACCTCACTGTTTAAGAAACAGTACAGGATGGCAACCACCAGGCCCTGTCAACAGAACAGCAACAGAAAATCTTCAAAATGAGAAACAACCAGAAACAATCCAAAACAAAAATGCCCCAAATATATTAAAATATAAAATGCCTAAATATATTGTGATATTGTGATAAATATCCAAAAAGGATCCGTTTTACCTGAAAGGATCCGATAGCAAGGTCAAAGAAGATTTTATAATTTTCCATGGATTCATTGAGAGACACAAAGACAACATAATGGATGCCAAACAGGGGGATCAGCAGGAGAGTGGATTTGGCCAACCTCCTGAAAACAGACACACAATATTACAGAGACACTCTATGGAGGGGACCTACAGACTACACTGTTTTACAATCACATACACCGAGTATAGCCAACATTGGGAACACCTTCCTAATATTGAGTTGCACCACCCCTTTTACCCTCAGAACAGCCTCAATTAGTTGTGTCATGGACTCTACAAGGCGTCGAAAGCATTCCACAGGGATGCTGGCCAATGTGAACTCCAATGCTTCCCACAGTTGTGTCAAGTTGGCTGGATGTCCTTTGAGTGGTGGACCATTCTCGATACACATGGGAATCTGTTGAGTGAAAAACTCAGCAGCATTGCAGTTCTCGATGCAAACCGGTGTGCCTGGCCCCTACTTCCATACCCTGTTCAAAGGCACTTAAATATTTTTGTCTTACCCATTCACCCTCTGAATGGCACATATGTCACATGTCTAAATTGTCTCAAGCCTTAAAAATCCTTCTTTAACCTGTCTCCTCCCTTTCATCTACACTGATTGAAGTGGATTTAACAAGTGACATCAATAAGGGATCATAGCTTTCACCGGGATTCGCCTGGTCAGCCGGTCATGGAAAGTGCATGTTTTGTATACTCAGTGTATATTTTCATAATAATTGTTGTTAATACATCCACAAAACGTTGGTGTTTACCCATTAAATGATAGGGAGCATGAGGCAGGGATGGGCAACTTGGGGGTGGGGGCCACAGAAAAATCTAAACTAATCATGAGGGGCCACAGTGGCTCGTGGGTCTATGTACGCACATCCATACCCACACATGCAGTCAGAGCCTTTTGAGGGCCCCATGTTGTTTGCGGTGCTGTGAGAGTAACCCATAGTACACTACTTTTGACCAGAGCTCTATGGGCACTAAAAGTTGTGCACTATGAAGGGAATGGGGTGCCATTTCAGACACATCCTAAATCGTGAAGGGGCCCTGACTGCTAAGTGCCAACCAAGGTGGACTTTCCTGTAGCAGTAGACAGCAGCTCATCCAGTCTTTGCGTCGCCAGCCGCTTCTCAGCCCTTAAATCCGCTCAGACAAGATGGGAATATTTCTCCCTGAAGGCAAATACGTGCTGTGCTGACCACCTCTACAGCTTAGCCGAATCTAGTGTCACTCTACAGTGTACAATTTGCACAATAGAACAATAGGCTACATATCTATGTCTTTTGCTTGAGAAGTCAACTAAAATACCATATGTCAGAGTGACATACAAAGGCATGCTGAAACATTTGAGCATTTCATTTCTCCGTTCAGGAATGTTGACACTGAGTATTCATGGTCTGTTGCCTGAGTGCAGTAACACATAGGTCTCCCTGTTTTGTGACTGACTGAGCACAACAACACATACCTGTATTGTGACTGGTCGTTGCCACCCACATCAGGACACCTCAGCTTCTGAACCAGAATCCTTATAATACTGATGAACAGGAGGAAGTTCACCTGGAAACCCAGTCAACATATATTGAGTTTGTTTGATTTATTTAGTGAAATTTGGTTACTGCAGTTCTTTTTAAGGGCAGTTAACTCAGCCATAACCAGCGTTGGTATACATTGAGGGATATGGTATGGAATCAGATAAGACGACAGTACTTAGTTCCATATAAATCGTCCCATATAAATCACCTGTTGTAAAATACAATGACAGTTTGATAAAGCTAGTTCAACCTTGAATTACATCCAAGCCCGCATCAATTCACACGCATGCAGAGTCTCTCGGTTTAACATGCTCTTGCCGTTACAGTCCTATCAGCTCCCCAGTATGCGCTGGCTACCTAACATGACAGATGGGAATGTCCTCTGTGTGGCATTTACTTATCTCCTGGACACATTCTGTTTAGTTAATGCTTGGGATGTAGCAGGGGTTTGATCCTGCATGTGGTAAAGGATATTAAAACAGCAGCAACCGAGAAGGATAAATGATATATACCCACCATGATGGAGAAGCCTATGGGTACATTGATCACCCACTTGGGGATTGGGTTATCATTCTGTTCCCAGCATCTGAAGGAATAGGAAATGATACCCATACGAAGATGTTAGTCAACACGTGCCATGCATCCCTGGCCATACTAACCTAAGCACAGCACTCCCAGGTTCCTGCATTTCTAAGGAGTTCTTCCTAACCGCCGTGCTTCTACATCTGTATTGCTTGCTGTTTGGGGTTTTAGGCACTTTGTGACATCGGCTGATTTAGAAAGGGCTTTATAAATACAGTTGATTGATTGATTGAGCACTTTGAACTGGTTTAAACTGATTTGAGAAATACATTAAAATGACAAAAGGTTGCCAATGCTTCATTAACTTTATAATCACAATCAAATTATTTCATGCAATCCAAGACAAACAGCACATCTACATTAAGTCTGGCAACAGGCACAGATTGGGTTCAACCAGTGCCCAAACACCTGCCCTTTTCCCCTCTTATGAAAAAGTGCCCACGCAGCTCATCGATCATTTACATGTTATTATAAAAAATATATAAAACATGTAAAAAATATATATATACATATATATATATATATATATATATAAATAATATTCCCTATTTTACCCCACATTTGATCATAATATACAATTGGTAGTTACGACCTTACGACCAAATGCTGCAACTCCCAACGGGCTAGAAAGAGATGAAGGTCGAGACGTGAAACATGACCCGCCAAGCTGCACTGCTTCTTAACACACTGCTCGCCTAACCCTGAAGTCAGCCGCACCAATGTGTCAGAGGAAACACTGTTCGACTGACCAAAGTCAGCTTGCAGGCGCCCAGCCCGCCCGTAACAAATTGCGTATAAAATTAGGTAATTTCATAAACTCTTGAATCTGATAAAATACACCCCCTCCCCAAAGACCACACTCATCTGACTTGCATGCAGTAGCCACCGGTGGGGAGACATTGCCCCGTTCTTTGCCCCTAACAGTGAATGAGACTCATGACAGATCCAACTTCAATAGTAGCATCCTACCAGGAAAGAATGGGGCAATTTGACTGATTGTTAGTAAGAGGCAGATGTCAGCAGCAGAACACACTCAAATCAAGTGATTTTTTCCCCCCCCTCCCGACAGCATTCCTAACTAGCTAGCATATTTAGCCTACATCATCATTCGCTCTCTGGTTGTCCCCAGGCCTAGGAGTCACTGGTTTGCTTACAATGTTTGATGAGTGAGTGTGTTGTACCAGAAAATATTAGTCCGATTTTCTTTTTTTGGGGGTGCCGGCTGGAGGGGGCTGCCCTTATTTTGAGCACTGCCCCCGAAATGTCTGTGCACGGCCCTGTCTGGCAATCACACATGAAAAGAATCCACTATCCTACCAACCATGTACATTTATGCTTTCCAAGGTGACTTACCCAGTATCCTCAAAATAAACCCTTGTTATAGCCCATGCAGAAACGAACACGGTTGGGAATCCTGAAATACAGATGGAGAATTCACTGAATACGATCTCATAGCATAAATGGATTGGATGTACTGTATGTTCCTCACTGTTTTTGATACATTGGATATATAGTCATGACTAGCTTACCCCAGCCGATGAGAAGATAAACAATGAAGTGTCTATTTTCAGAGAAGATGACAATCAGAAGCGTATGGAGGTAGAGGCCCTCGACCAGCAACCAGAAGAAGTTGGCCATGATAAAGTATTGAAAAATCACCAGGCTCGCCTTGCATCCAATCTGGAACAACATTGTAGTACATCACTTGTGCTGCTATACAAAGAGAAACTACAGGACACTCAACACAAATAACCAAAGTGTATCTATATGGAAACTGAATTCCCTGTCCTTCCCGGATCTTTGTCTAAAATATGCTCACACCAACACAATCGGAGTGAACTGAAGGAGCAAGAATCTAAATGTGTCCAGCGGAAAATGAATTCCGTACCTCAATTTCAAAGAAGTGAAAGAAACATGTTCCATAGCAAATCTATACAAATACAGTTGAAGTCAGAAGTTTACATACACCTTAGCCAAATACATTTACACTCCGTTTCACAAATCCTATTAACAATTCCCTGTCTTAGGATCACCACTTTATTTTAAGAATGTGAAATGTCAGAATAATAGTAGAAAGAAAGTAAGAACTATTTATTTCAGCTTTGATTTCTTTCATCACATTCCCAGTGGGTCAGAAGTTTACATACACTCAATTAGTATTTGGTAGCATTGCCATTAAATTGTTTAACTTGTGTTTCGGGTAGCCTTCTACAAGCTTCCCACAATAAGGTGGGTGAATTTTGGCCCATTCCTCCTGACAGAGCTGGTGTAACTGAATCAGGTTTGTAGGCCTCCTTGCTCGCACACGCTTTTTCAGTTCTGCCCACAACTTTTCTATAGGACTGAGGTCAGGGCTTTGTGATGGCCACTCCAATACCTTGACTTTGCGTACTATTTTCTGTACAGATTAATTGTACAGATGAATGTGGTACCTTCAGGCATTTGGAAATTGCTCCCAAGGATGAACCAGACTTGTGGAGGTCGACAATTTTTTTTCTGAGGTCTTGGCTGATTTCTTTTGATTTTCCCATGATGTCAAGCAAAGAGGCACTGAGTTTGAAGGTAGGCCTTGAAATATATCCACAGGTACAACTCCAATTGACTCAAATGATGTAAATTAGCCTATCAGAAGCTTCTAAAGCCATAATTTATGTACTGGATTACTTTCCGCCTGGAATTGTGATACTGTGAATTAGAAGTGAAATAATATGTCTGTAAACAATTATTGGAAAAAGTACTTGTGTCATGCACAAAGTAGATGTCCTAACCGACTTGCCAAAACTATAGTTTGTTAACAAGAAATTTGTGGAGTGGTTGAAAAATGAGTTAAGACTCCAACCTAAAGTGCATTTAAACTTCCAACGTCAACTCTACATCTACACCAATACATATCAGTTGGAATTGTCAAATGATCTATAAGAACCAGAGGTATACAGGCTGATGAACAACCTGACTCACCAGCGAAGGCTGCTCAGAGCACTGATTGCGAGAGAAGAGGATGTCGTCCTTCACAAGGACTGCCACCGCTCTCAGGATGAAGGAAAAGAACAGGTTGAGGTGAATGTAGTTCCGCGTGCAGTGGAGTTTTCTATAGAGGGAGTGGAAGAAATTATTTATCAGAGGATCTCTGCTGTGTGACAACACCCTGCTGCTTCTCTCTACAGTGAGTGACTAAGACTGTTTCCCAAATAGCACCTTATTTCCTACAGTATATGATGCACTACATTTGACCACTATATAGGAAATAGGGTGTCTTTTGGGACTCTCACCTGAATAGACAGAGAATGGCGCTCCCGGTTGTGAGGGCGATCAAAGACAAACTGTGGCCCAGCGTATACAGAGTCTTCACCACCGTAAAGAAGACAAGCTATAGGCGAGAGAACATGTAGTACAGTCATTGGCAGTATCAAAGCTGTATATATCATTGATCTCAGATGGGCATTCACTTCAGCACCATAGAAGAAGAGTCAGGAGAAAGAACATACAGGGCACAGGCCCAGCACATCGGTCACTTTCAGAATGGACTTCGATCCGAACACCAAATGACATATGTAAAATCATATAATTATCAGCAACATCACAACATGTTGATACTGAAAGACTGTAGGATCTTTAGAAACATCATTTTCAGAGTCACAAAAGTGTACTTCAGAGACGGTGTTTAAAAACATTGGGGAGAAAAACATGTACCGAGCATTACTGTCAGAAAGAGCCTTCCCCTGAAAGGAGCCATTGTAAGTATTGTAAGTAGTTTTCTGCCAATCATTCAACCCACTCAAAGAGTGATTCACAGATTCAAAGAGATTAAAATCTGTCAATAAAATGACCTGCTCAAATTTGTCCTCTTATCTCGTTTCCCCAGGAAATTAGTCAATGGTTTGATTCCCCCCCCCCTCCTTTTACTACAGCCGAGTGAAAAACAAAGAGACTTCCTCTAAAACAAAATGTCAGACAAGGACCGTACCAACGCACCAATGCTCGCAGTCATTCCTTTGAGGCAGTGCCAAATTGACATTCTCTTAGTAAAACAGTCACTCTTTCTAAAAGCATTGAGTGAGCTCCTATCCTGTAGCAGTGACATCTCTTCTCCACCTGCACTTCACACTTTCCATTGCTCATTGTTCTACAAAACGTGGACGCACGCACACACTTCCTACGGAACGACTGTATCCCTGTAGACAGTTGTAAACAGTGAAAGGACAGATAGTCAATTTGAAGAAAAGGTCCATTTGCTTTGATGCTGCATCTCCTCCAAAAGAATTAAGAAAACTTTGCGTACATTCAGCTGATAAAAACACCCCAATTGATTACATGAAATACACCTTCACGACGAAGTGCGTGTCAAAACTGCAAGGTGTCTTCAGTACACTTTCCAAGCGTATTCAGATGGAAGTGTTGAAAGTTATCAATGGGAAATGCCTAACACCTATCAACCAATAAGCATCCAGGATCCAAACTACCCATTTTATTCTACATAACGATGCCTCAAATAAATAATTAGCCACGGCAAAACTGTGTTATGAATTTTGTATAATTGGTAGGGATCATCATGTCAATAGGGCAATCAACATCTGTCCCACTAATCTGCTCAGCTGTATCACCAAAAATAGCCTTTGATCCTACAAATATTGTTATTTAAAATAGCTTTAAGGTATGAGAGGAACAAGTGAGAGTCCTAAATGTTTCCCCTTTGCCACTTCTGACTGCCACGTGGACTGAATTGGCTCTCCAGGGCGTCACGTTGTTCTTAGGAAATTGCCTTTAGAGGACACACAGCATGCCACTGATGTACTTTAAATGATAGACAACCTAATATACGGTCACACTTACATAATTGCTTCAGTAAGAATGTCAATGAATCTATTAATGTGTTATCGCGGAGATATCACACGTAATATATATTAAAGGTTACATTAGGTTTGAACATCACACATCAATGAACATCATAACTCACCTTCAAATACAACTAGAAGAAAAGGTTATATACACCCAAAGTTGATGTTAAATAGCCTGGCGCCAGATCTGTCTGTGCTCTTGCCAACTCCATTGTTGTCATTGTCAAGCCAAACATAACAATGAGTGACAAGGAGTTGGCATGAAAACACAAACAGACTGGCACTCAGGCAAGAGGTTATATCCCAAAGAGCTTGCACTATATTAGTAATGTCAGGGGGCATCGTTTTGGTACTTCTTGCCCCTCAATCACCTTCAACAATTCCTTGCTTCACTACTAGTTGCAGCCCAAAATGTATTAACTACAGGTGTGAAACAAGTTAGAGGAAACGTGTTCTATTCTCTTCATACTGAGAAGATGAACTTTCCTTTCCGAAAGACTGGACTGACCTTAACACAGATGGACCGGTGGAAAGGCTACACAGCTAAAGGAAAACCTTTCAGTACATTTAGTAGTGCAGTTTTTTTCAGATGGAGATAAGCACAGTGCCAATGGTGGCCGTGTGATCCAGACCAGAGGTGCATCATGGATAACCTCCAACAGAAGAGAGATTCATGCCCCAATCTGAATAAAACAACTGAATGGGAGGGAATCGTTGACAGCAATTTGACTTCAGTCAGTATGTCAAATGTGAATTACTGGTGTTGGGAGAAGGGTTGCAAGTAATCTGATTACAGATACTTTTGAAAAATGGATTATTTGTTAGATTTTTTTTTATTACAGAAAGGATGTTTGCGAAAAAATACACTGCTCAAAAAAATAAAGGGAACACTAAAATAACACATCCTAGATCTGAATGAATGAAATATTCTTATTAAATACTTTTTTCTTTACATAGTTGAATATGCTGACAAGAAAAGCACACAAAAATTATCAATGGAAATCAAATGTATCAACCCATGGAGGTCTGGATTTGGAGTCACACTCAAAATTAAAGTGGAAAACCACACTACAGGCTGATCCAACTTTGATGTAATGTCCTTAAAACAAGTCAAAATGAGGCTCAGTAGTGTGTGTGGCCTCCACGTGCCTGTATGACCTCCCTACAATGCCTGGGCATGCTCCTGATGAGGTGGCGGATGGTTTCCTGAGGGATCTGCTCTCAGACCTGGACTAAAGCATCCGCCAACTCTTGGACAGTCTGTGGTGAATGGAGCGAGACATGATGTCCCAGATGTGCTCAATTGGATTCAGGTCTGGGGAACAGGCGGGCCAATGCCTTCCTCTTGCAGGAACTGCTGACACACTCCAGCCACATGAGGTCTAGCATTGTCTTGCATTAGGAGGAACTCAGGGCCAACCGCACCAGCATATGGTCTCACAGAGGGTCTGAGGATCTCATCTCGGTACCTAACGAGCACATGGAGGGATGTGCGGCCCCCCAAACAAATGCCACCCCACATGACCCACCGCCATGACTGACCCACCGCCAAACCGGTAATGCTGGAGGATGTTGCAGGCAGCAGAACATTCTCCATGTGTCTCCAGACTGTCACGTCTGTCACATGTGCTCGGTGTGAACCTGCTTTCATCTGTGAAGAGCACAGGGTGCCAGTGGCGAATTTGCCAATCTTGGTGTTCTCTGGCAAATGCCAAACGTCCTGCACGGTGTTGGGCTGTAAGCACAACCCCCACCTGTGGACGTCGGGCCCTCATACCACCCTCATGGAGTCTGTTTCTGACTGTTTGAGCAGACACATGCACATTTGTGGCCTGCTGGAGGTCATTTTGCAGGGCTCTGGCAGTCATCCTCCTTCTCCTCCTTGCACAAAGGCGGAGGTAGCGGTCCTGCTGCTGGGTTGTTGCCCTCCTACGGCCTCCTCCACGTCTCCTGATGTACTGGCCTGTATCCTGGTAGTGCCTCCATGCTCTGGACATTACGCTGACAGACACAGCAAACCTTCTTGCCACAGCTCGCATTGATGTGCCATCCTGGATGAGCTGCACTACCTGAGCTATTGTCTATTCCATTTGCACAACAGCATGTGAAATTGATTGTCAATCAGTGTTGCTTCCTAAGTGGACAGTTTGATTTTACAGAAGTGTGACTGACTTGGAGTTACAGTGTGTTGTTTAAGTGTTCCCTTAATTTTTTTGAGCAGTGTACATTACGACACCTTCCTGTTTTCTCAATGACATTCAATTCAGCATTGCAAAAATGTGCAAGTTTAAGTTTGTTCCACCTGAGGGAGTCTGACCACAAGTCAGAGACCACTATGATGACACACAAAATGTGTTTGATGGATCCTTTTGGTCTTCTTCTGATGCCTCTTAAGGGGAAAGTAATCCAGAAGTAAATCAGATTAGGTTACTGATTACAATTTTGACACATAACTAGCAACTGCATTTACATTTACATTTACAAAGTAACCTACCCAACCCTGGTTGGGAGTATTATTTTAATTATCTCAATTTGATTTTCCTTTTTCAGGTCTCATCTCTGATCAAATGCTGGGCAGTGGAATAGCTTTATGAATCAGTCTTCTTCATGTTCTTCTCCTAGTACATTGTTGCTACTTGCTTGGCTTCTTACTAACATCTGCTGTAGTGGGCCAACCAGGAGGACAGTAACTCGGAGTCTGCATCCAAAATGTCACCCAATTCACCACCAGGGTTTGGTAGGTTACCTGTCCAAAATTGTAATCAGTAACATAACTTTTGAATTATCCAAACTCAGTAATGTAAACAGATTACATTCAGTTACTTCTGAATTACTTTCCCCTTAAGAGGCATCAGAAGAAGACCAAAAGGATCCATCAAACACATTTTGTGTGTCATCATAGTGGTCTCTGACTTGTGGTCAGACTCCTTCAGGTGGAACAAACTTAAACGTGCACATTTTTGCAATGCTGAATTGAACGTCACTGAGAAAACAGAAAGGTGTTTTGAATTTTTTTTAAATACAATATTTTTGCTGGTAACGTTACGGAATACAGTTACAGTTGTGTAATCAGATTACATGTAACTGATTACTTTTATTCACAGTTACTCCCCAACCCTGTTCTACCTCAGGCTCTGGTCAAAAGCAGTGCACTATAGGGAATAGGGTGCCATTTGGGACACAGCCTGGTACAATGTTTAGATTGAGGAGACAGCTGGGTGCCACAGTGAACAGGATGTTTTATTTAGCTTTTAAGGCGCCTGTGTTTCATCTGTATTTCAAGTCATCAGGTGGAAGTGAGCACACAAAACACACACTGCAGTACACCTTCCCTATCAAAACAGACCCAGGACAGAATTTCAATGCATTTAGCAAAGGGTTCTTAGCAAAGGGCTCTACTGCTAATTTCCATTATCAGCACGAGGGCCTTGACACTCAGAAATCAGACCAAACTAAATCTAATTTTATATAATATAAAACCATGGAAAAATCTCACACAAGAACATTGCCTTGTTTCTCTCTCTCTCTGAGGTCCAACGTATCAACGCCTTCATTGCAATATCTAATATATGATAGAGTACTGTATTGTATGTCCAAAAAAAAGCTACTTTCAAGTCACATCGTGTCATTTCTTGGTCAAACTAAGAACAATGATACAACACCAGAGAGACAATAGAGGTAGAGATCTAGAACTTAAAGATCATCACCCTGCTTACCTTCTCATGCTTTTCTTCTGCCCCACACACACTGCTGATGTTGGGGAAAACATCAGACCATCCGTCCGCTGTACAGTTCTTGTTTATGTTTCCTGTGGATAGGAGAAAAACATTGTTTTAGCCAGCTAAATGTTTCTATTGCCTCTTCTCTAAAACCTTTAGAAATGCTTATCCAGACCCAATATTCCTTTCATAAATCATAGTCCAAGAACCATGCAGCGTGTTTATTTGTTTGGAGATGCAGGGGTTTGATTTCTCTGGTGAGTTTGATGAAAGATTTCTCTTCAGCCAAGACTATCCTCTATTGTTGTCACAGATAGTAAGCCCAATCAAGCTGACTGAAATATTGGCTTCACACACAACCCCAAAGTGAAAGGCTGTGATCCCATTTTGAGCATGACAGATGATGGCTTCCATTCAAGTTTCATTCATCTTGTTTACAGTGTTCTCATATACTTTAAAGGCTGTTTGTATATCAATATCAAATTAATATATCAAAATCATTTCTGGGTAACAAGGAAGTACCTTACTGTAATAGTTTTCCATTCAAATTGACAAAAATAGCTTTTGATCAAAAAACTATTTCTCAAGCAAGAATTTAGCTAGGACTGTCTGGGAGTGTGTAGGGGAAAACTGAAAACTAGCCTTATTGTCAGAGAACTCTTTGGAAACTTCTTTGTTATTGGTCTATTAACCAGTTTACCACCTGTAATGGTCACCCGGCAAGCCAAAACTCCCATCTATGCAAAACTGCTGATTAGAAAGTCCTGTGTAGATTGTATTTTCAACCAGGAAATAACACTGATCCAATTTTTTCACACTGTTACTGTTAGTTTCATCAGCTGTTGTACAATGTGATTTTTAAAAAAACAGAAAAACTTAATTTTTACTGTACTGGGCCTTTAAAATATATTCATACAGACTTTTCAAGGGCAAATAGATGTAATTTTGAGGGAGTTTTTTGTCAAATACCACTCACTCTGGGAAGAACGATCAATTGTTCAATGATTGATTCAAAGGAGCCTTCAACTTAGTCGGTTGAATATTGAATGTGTTTCTTCTCTTGGGTTTGGCATTCCACAGAGGTCGAGATGAGAGAATGTGTCTGGAGATATAAACGTCTGGAGTGTGCTCTGCTCTGTGGCAGGGACAGACAGGGGCAGGGGGAGAATGTAAGCGGAACAGAGGATGTGAGAGCCTGTGTTTATTCTCTCTGTGTTATTCTCGAGGAGACAATGATGACGGTCCCAAATGGCACCCTATTCCTCACGGTGCACTACTACAGAGTCTTATCGGCCCTGGTCAAAAGTAGTGCACTCTATAGAGAATATGGTGCCATTTGGAACACAGCCGATGGCAGTGCCTGAACCCAGTGTGCAACGTCCTGTAATGTACTTTGCCACATACTATGTATAACCACAGGCCTCTTTCTTTCTTTCTCCACTTCTGTGATCGGAATGAGCATGTCTCACTCCATTAGTCTACTCTACACAGACCCTGCCACAGCAGCCTGCCTAGCCGTAGGTTTGACGAGTGCTATAGGGTTTCCCAGAGGTTTCTGTTACAAAGAAGTCTTCCAAGCCAATTTACATGCCCAACTCGTCCTTTCCAAATCAATTTCACACAGCTAGTTTTAACCCAGAGGTACACTATACAGACAGAAGTATGTGGACACTCCTTCAAATGAGTGGATTCAGCCACATTGGTTGATGACAGGTGTATGAAGTCGAGCACAAAGCCATGCAATGTCCATAGACAAACATTGTCAGTAGAATGGCCTGTACTGAAGAGCACAGTGACTTTCAAAGTGGCACAGTCATAGGATACCACCTTTCCAATAAGTCATACCACCTTTCCAACAAGTCCGTTCGTCAAATTTCTGCCCTGCTATAGCTGCCGACTCAGCCGTGAAGTGGTAGCTCACAGAAAGGGAACGTCAGTTGCTGAAACGCATACGGCAAAAAAATGTGTCGATCCTTGGATGTAACACTTACTACTGAGTTCCAAACTGCCTCTTGAAGCAACATCGGCACAAGAACTGTTCGTCGGGAGCTTCATTAAATGGGTTTCCATGGCCGAGCAGCCATACACAAGCCTAAGATCACCATGCTCAATGCCAAGCATCGGCTGGAGTGGTGTAAAGCTTGCCGCCATTAGACTCTGGAGCAGTGGAAACGCAACATTTGGCAGTCCGATTAGTGAATCTGGGTTTGGCGGATGCCAGGAGAACACTACCTGCCCCAATGCATAGTGCCAACTGTAAAGTTTGGTGGAGGAGGAATAATGGTCTCGTGCCGTCTTTCATGGTTCTGGCTAGGCTCCTTGGTTCCAGTGAAGGGACATCTTAATGCTACAGCATACAACGACATTCCAGACGATTCTGTCATTCCAACTTTGTGGCAACAGTTTGGGGAAGGCTCTTTCCTGTTTAAGCACGATAATGCCCCCTTGCACAAAGCAAGGTCCATACAGAAATGGTTTGTCGAGATCGGTGTGGAAGAACTTGACTGGCCTGCACAGAGCCCTGACCTCAACCCCATTGAACACCATTGGGATGAATTGGAACGCCGACTGCGAGCCAGGCCTAATCGCCCAACATCAGTGCTCGACCTCACTAATGCTCTTGTGGCTGAATGGAAGCAAGTCCCTGCAGCAATGTTCCAACATCTAGTCGAAAGCCTTCCCAGAAGAGTGAAGGCTGTTATAGCAGCAAAAGGGGGACCAACTCCATATTAATGCTTATGATTTTGGAATGAGATGTTCGACGAGTAGGTTTCCACATACACTAAATGGCCAAAAGTATCTTGAATGTGGGGAGTTCATCATAGGACTGGAACCTGTCTTCAAGAGAATACGATAATCTAACAGCATAATCTGAAAACAAGACTCCCTAAATTTTATCAGCATATCGATTGCGCAACCAGGGGTGGAAAAACCTTGGATCATTGTTACTCTAACTTCCGCGACGCATATAAGGCCCTGCCCCACCCCCCTTTCGGAAAAGCTGACCACGACTCCATTTTGCTGATCCCGGCCTACAGACAGAAACTAAAACTAGAGGCTCCCACGCTGAGGTCTGTCCAACGCTGGTCCGACCAAGCTGACTCCACACTCCAAGACTGCTTCCATCACGTGGACTGGGATTTGTTTCGTATTGCGTCAGATAACAACATTGACGAATACGCTGATTCGGTGTGCGAGTTCATTAGAACGTGCGTTGAAGATGTCGTTCCCATAGCAACGATTAAAACATTCCCTAACCAGAAACCGTGGATTGATGGCAGCATTCGTGTGAAACTGAAAGTGCGAACCACTGCTTTTAATCAGGGCAAGGTGTCTGGTAACATGACCGAATACAAACAGTGCAGCTATTCCCTCCGCAAGGCTATCAAACAAGCTAAGCATCAGTACAGAGACAAAGTAGAATCTCAATTCAACGGCTCAGACACAAGAGGTATGTGGCAGGGTCTACAGTCAATCACGGACTACAGGAAGAAATCCAGCCCAGTCACGGACCAGGATGTCTTGTTCCCAGGCAGACTAAATAACTTTTTTGCCTGCTTTGAGGACAATACAGTGCCACTGACACGGCCTGCAACGGAAAACATGTGGTCTCTCCTTCACTGCAGCCGAGGTGAGTAAGACATTTAAACGTGTTAACCCTCGCAAGGCTGCAGGCCCAGACGGCATCCCCAGCCGCGCCCTCAGAGCATGCGCAGACCAGCTGGCCGGTGTGTTTACGGACATATTCAATCAATCCCTATACCAGTCTGCTGTTCCCACATGCTTCAAGAGGGCCACCATTGTTCCTATTCCCAAGAAAGCTAAGGTAACTGAGCTAAACGACTACCGCCCCGTAGCACTCACTTCCGTCATCATGAAGTGCTTTGAGAGACTAGTCAAGGACCATATCACCTCCACCCTACCTGACACCCTAGACCCACTCCAATTTGCTTACCGCCCAAATAGGTCCACAGACGATGCAATCTCAACCACACTACACACTGCCCTAACCCATCTGGACAAGAGGAATACCTATGTGAGAATGCTGTTCATCGACTACAGCTCGGCATTCAACACCATAGTACCCTCCAAGCTCGTCATCAAGCTCGAGACCCTGGGTCTCGACCCCGCCCTGTGCAACTGGGTACTGGACTTCCTGACGGGCCGCCCCCAGGTGGTGAGGGGAGGTAACAACATCTCCTCCCCTCTGATCCTCAACACTGGGGCCCCACAAGGGTGCGTTCTGAGCCCTCTCCTGTACTCCCTGTTCACCCACAACTGCGTGGCCACACACGCCTCCAACTCAATCATCAAGTTTGCGGACGACACAACAGTGGTAGGCTTGATTACCAACAACGACGAGACGGCCTACAGGGAGGAGGTGAGGGCCCTCGGAGTGTGGTGTCAGGAAAATAACCTCACACTCAACGTCAACAAAACTAAGGAGATGATTGTGGACTTCAGGAAACAGCAGAGGGAACACCCACCTATCCACATTGATGGAACAGTAGTGGAGAGGGTAGCAAGTTTTAAGTTCCTCGGCATACACATCACAGACAAACTGAATTGGTCCACTCACACAGACAGCATCGTGAAGAAGGCGCAGCAGCGCCTCTTCAACCTCAGGAGGCTGAAGAAATTTGGCTTGTCACCAAAAGCACTCACAAACTTCTACAGATGCACAATCTAGAACATCCTGGCGGGCTGTATCACCGCCTGGTACGGCAACTGCTCCGCCCACAACCGTAAGGCTCTCCAGTGGGTAGTGAGGTCTGCACAACGCATCACCGGGGGCAAACTACCTGCCCTCCAGGACACCTAAACCACCCGATGTTACAGGAAGGCCATAAAGATCATCAAGGACATCAACCACCCGAGCCACTGCCTGTTCACCCCTCTATCATCCAGAAGGCGAGGTCAATACAGGTGCATCAAAGCTGGGACCTAGAGACTGAAAAACAGCTTCTATCATAAGGCCATCAGATTGTTAAACAGCCACCACTAACATTGAGTGGCCGCTGCCAACACACTGACACTGACTCAACTCCAGCCACTTTAATAATGGGAATTGATGGGAATGATGTAAATATATCACTAGCCACTTTAAACAATGCTACCTTATATAATGTTACTTACCCTACATTATTCATCTCATATGCATACGTATATACTGTACTCTATATCATCGACTGCATCCTTATGTAATACATGTATCACTAGCCACTTTAACTATGCCACTTTGTTTACTTTGTCTACATACTCATCTCATATGTATATACTGTACTCGATACCATCTACTGCATCTTGCCTATGCCGTTCTGTACCATCACTCATTCATATATCCTTATGTACATATTCTTTATCCCCTTACACTGTGTATAAGACAGTAGTTTAGGAATTGTTAGTTAGATTACTTCCTGGTTATTACTGCACTGTCGGAACTAGAAGCACAAGCATTTCGCTACACTCGCATTAACATCTGCTAACCATGTGTATGTGACAAATAAAATTTGATTTGATTTGATTTGATAATCCATAATTTATCATCCTCTTTGTCTGGGTAATTAGTTTATAATGAATGAAGTGTCCGTGCAGATTCATCCAGACTGATGGGAAGGAGGAGAGCTCCACAGCATCCTAGTCTTCCACACGGGCCATTGGAGATTGTGGAGTGAGCAGACGTGATTCATTTTGCCTCTAGTCCATGCAGTGCAGAACATATTCTCTGAACCTTGCTTGGTACAATTCACCATGATTCAGTGCCACACTATATAAAAAAGAACGATACAGACTTGGGGGCCATTTTTGTCCCTGCCTTTCAATGCACTCCAAAAGGTAGAACATCTACATTACACTGGTCTATACACCTCAGTAATTCTGTGAAATGAGAAACATGGGTTTGGTGTGACTCCAAAGCCCGAACATAGCGTGAGCTTTAACCCGAAAGAAAACGTACATAACATTGTAGTGTAACTTTAGATATCACAGACCACATCAGAACATTGCTTGAGGAATATCTCAAACTACCCTTTCATCTGGGCCTGGGTTTGAGAGCAGAACACTCTGGAAATGTTACTTTGCCATTGATATCAAAATGAAAAAATACAATACTTTACCATTTCTGCCAAAAAACATCTTGAGCACTCTGGGGCACTCTCTAGTGACAGTCTCTCCAACCTCTGCACGGTCCCAACATGCGATGTTATCCCAGATCGCTTTGCATCCCACTCCTGTCAAGAGATCAGACAGCAGCGTCTTAGAAAAACACAACAATTTAAGTAAATAAAACATGTTTATCTAAACTCTGCCTTCTGCCACTGTTGAAATTGTGATACAAGACCATACCCTTCTACAGTAGGGCTCTCTAACCCTGTTCTTGAAGAGCTACCCTCCTGTAGGTTTTCCAAACCCAAGTTGTAACTAACCTGATTCAGCTCATCAACCAGCTAATTATTAGAATCAGGTGTGTTCGATTAGGGTTGGAGAGAAAATTTACAGGACGGTAGCTGGAGAGCCATGCTACAGGGTTGGAGAGCCATGCTACAGGGTTGGAGAGCCATGCTACAGGGTTGGAGAGCCATGCTACAGTGCCTTCGGAAAGTATTCAGACCCCTTGACTTTTTCCACATTTTGTTACGCTACAGCCTTATTCTCAAATTGATTAAGTGAATAAAAAAATACTCAGCGATCTACACACATAACCCCACTAATGACAACGCGAAAACAGGTTTTTAGAAAACCTTATTTACTTAAGTATTCAGAGCCTTTGATATGAGACTCAAATTGAGCTCAGGTCCATCCTGTTTCCATTTATCATCCTTGAGATGTTTCTCCAACTTGATTGGAGTCCACCTGTGGTAAATTCAATTGATTGGACATGATTTGGAAAGGCACACACCTGTCTACTGTATATAAGGTCCCACAGTTGACAGTGCATGTCAGAGCAAAAACCAAGCCATGAGGTCGAGACAGGATCAGCGGCAGGGACTGGGAGACTAGTCAGGATCGAGGCAAAGATGAACGGAAAACAAAGTACAGAGAGATCCTTGATGAAAACCTGCTCCAAAGCACTCAGGACTGGGGGGGAAGGTTCACCTTCCAACAGGACAATGACCCTAAGCACACAGCCAAGACAACGCAGGAGTGGCTTCAGGACAAGTCTCTGAATGGCCCAGCCAGAGCCCGGACTTGAACCAGATTGAACATCTCTGGAGAAACCTGAAAATAGCTTTGCAGGAACGCTTCCCATCCGACCTAACAGTGCTTGAGAGGATCTGCAGAGAGGAATAGGAGAAACTCCCCAAATACAGCTGTGCCAAGCTTGTAGTGTCATACCCAAGAAGACTTGAGGCTGTAATCGCTGCCAAAGGTGCTGCAACAAAGTATTGATTAAAAGGTCTAAATACTTATGTAAATGTAGTATTTCAGTTTGAAATGTTTTATAAATTAGCAAATAGCAAAAAATTCTAAAAAACTGTTTTTGCTTTGTCATTATGGGGTTTTGTGTGTAGCTTGATGAGGAGAAAAACTATTTAAATCCATTTTAGGAAAAGACTGTAACGAAATGTGGAAAAAGGCAAGGGTTCTGAAAACTTTCCGAGGGATAACATCATAGAATTATTGAACATGATCAATGCCTCACGTACTGTAGTGTAGACACAATATACAATATACACTACACAATACAGCAGGGTCTTTCAGAATGAAAGGTAGTCCATTAGGCTGCTGGTGTTTGGAACAATATGATAGACTCTCTGTGTGGGAGTGAAAGTGGCTAAATGTGTGACTCTATTTGCTTCACCAATGTCAGGAGGAGGAGGACCACGGTTGAGAAAGCCTTTCGCTGAAACTTGATTCCTGAAATGGCTTGTTATGAAACAAAAGGGTGTGAAAGTCCCAAGGGCAGACTTAACAGTCAAACCCTTTTAAGCCACTTAGTGGACCAAATGGAGCGCTTAAGCTCAGTAAAACGTAGCTAGCAGAGAGAATACACCAGTAAACAACGTGGCTAGCTCTATCAAAAGAAACCTTTTAACTAACATCAGATAAAAAAATAATTAAATGAAAACAAAATTGTGAAACCCAGACAAAAAAAAATACATATTCATGATGTGACCCACATGAGTGGTATAATGTGTGTCCTCCTGCGTCTCAAATTGGCACCCTATTCCCTTATAATGCACAGGGCTCTGGTCAAAAGTAGTGCATTATAGGGGATAGAGTGACATTTGGGACACACACAATGATATTCTTTTAAGTGCAGCTCCTGCTTGCTGTATGGTATCTTCATAACTGTGATTCAGTGCGTGGTCATGGCAGTTTTGTAACACACTTTTAGATGATACTGTTGAGCACTTTGCCACCCACAGTGCGCACTGGCGCTAATCAACGCATAGATTTCTTTCATAAATGTTTCATAATCACATTGGGCTTTAGAACAAGAACAAATCAATTATCGATTTGCATTAAGCACGGCTTCATTCCAGTACCAGGGTAACTGACACATGAAATCCTGGCTCCCTTTGATGTTGACCTGGATGCTCTCTATACTTTCATACTACAGTTGTCTCAGTTAGTATGAGCATGGTGCCAGCAACGTCATGGTCGTGGTTTATATTCCCCCTGTTACCACCCATATGAAAAGGCATACATCTATTAATGAAGTCAAATTGTTTTGTGTTCTCTTTTGTGTCATTTTATGTTCAGAAAAATTATTTGTTCCTGCTGTAAACTGGGTACTTTCAATGCATATTGTACTTAATATTGTCTATAAGAACTGTTTTATACCTATGCTCATGTTATGGTGAATGAAGGCAAGTTACATTGCAAAATAACGTATAATTGAAACTATACACGTTGTTTTAATTTTTGTGGCAAAGACTAAGTGTCTTGTCTTTGATAACGTGCACTAATTCCCTTGACAGTTCACAGTAACTCTACATCCAATTAGTTTAAATTATGTAGCACAGCCTGGGTTACAACTCCCAGTAAAGTGTCAACATAGTGAGTCGGCAGCATGGTGGAGCTGCCAGGCATGAAGTTTAGTTTAATAATAATAATAAGAAGAAAAATAAATCATTAAAACTGCAAGCAGAAATGCCAGGGTTCAAGCTGTGGGCCCACTGTGCTACCATCAGGACAAACTCGACACATTGCCCTAGGATGAGCTACTTCTGTAATCCATACCATGCTTGCCAAATATCAGAACTAAAACATCAAACAGATCATGCAATATGTCTTTGATGTATTTTGGACCAATTGTAATGATGTTGACTACTTTAAATGTCTTCTTCTCCAGAACCACTGGACCGATCTGCACCAAATTTGGTACATGTATCCATATTTCTGGCTCAAACAATATGGCCTCTATGAGCCAATGAGCTTGCATTAATGTTTTTTCCTGTCCAACAGTGCCACCATGCAACCATACTATACAGGTTAGCTAGACTCATATCCCTGAGCATGTGTGACAGATTTGAGTCAAACAGTTAAAGATATATAAATATGTGCCTGTTTCAGCCTCACCGTGTGATCGATCTGAATGTGCTTGCATATGTTGAGTCTTGACAGTGTTTGGAACATGTGTACTAAGTTTGGTTACAATACAAATATCTGTGTCTGATAAAGATGCATTAATGTGCCAGACCACACCCACTTTCATGTCTATTGGTTAGTAGTAGTCATGTTGTTTGACCTTGGTCCATAGATGCCGTATGTTAAGGTTCATCCAGATCAATCCAGTGGTTCCAGAGGAGATTTAAGTGTTTTTAACTCATTTCTAACTGGTGGAAAATCCATCATGGCGAACCTTATGGGTCATTGAGGCAACTTTGTTCCTTGTGAGAAGAGGGACCGATTTACTACATTTCAGGACTACGTCATATGGGGTGAGGGACGTGATGTTTCAAAGTTTGCAACTTCAATCGCCTGTTATAGAGCCACCTTGTGGCCAATTGGCATGGCATTGCATGAGAGGGTGTGGACTATGGGCCTTTACCATCATGTCAAGTCGCACCGTCCTCGGCTTTACCATCTCACAGTCATTTGCATGTTAAATGAACTTGCAAGAACAACCGGTATAATGAAAATGAACGGCCACAAATACAATTGCTTCACTCGCTTGAACCCTATGGTCCTTCTGTAGCTCAGTTGGTAGAGCATGGTGCTTGTAACGCCAGGGTAGTGGGTTCGATCCCCGGGACCACCCATACGTAGAATGTATGCACACATGACTGTAAGTCGCTTTGGATAAAAGCGTCTGCTAAATGGCATATATTATTATTATTATTAAATTATAGAGAGTCTGCTCATAGGCATGAGCTGTAAAACGTTCAATATGTACAACATTTACTTCAAGATAGCTAAAGTGCGAGCTATTCAGATTGTAATATTAAGTGCCAATACAGCAAAGGTTTGTGGTCACAATCTGAATTGTGGCGCTTATCTAGACTAGGAAACACTGTACAACTACTAAAGGTCTTCATTGAATTTGACATTTACGTTTCAAAGGCACTCGAATAGGTGGCATTTCATATTTTCGTTTAAAATTTTCATCAAAGTAATTTAGTTGAGTGACCTAAAAATCTATGTAGCTTGTACTCTTTCACCACTAATGAAAATATGCAGTCAGTTCCTCTATTTTCAACCCATGTTTTATTCTGTCTGATGAGAAGAGATGAATGGGAAATCAAAATATTCTGTGATGTCACCTTTGGAGTAATTTGAAGATTCTTCGTCCCTCAGCTTCACAAGACATTCTTCCTGGTCTGTCTCAAGCTCCAGGAGGAAGTTACATGTTGGATGTCTTCCACTCACCTAAAAAAAAAAATGCAATATGAGTTTTATTCAAATGAATTGAGTTGTATTTTGAGATCATATTAAAAGAGATCAATTGCGTAGTAGAAAGAAAGGTGTAGTTCATTTATGTTGTAGATTCAATACATTTTTTTTTTCACAGGACATCATATATGTTCTTAAGCAGCAGAATGCAGGGAAACACCATTGAACAAGACATCCACAATATCAGGGACGGGTTATACATCAGCTGTTCTACATCACATAAATCAAATCATGTTTTAAATACATTTATTTTCTGTTTTTAAATGGACACAGCAGTTCATGATAACACCACCTTACTAACTATATAGGTTAGATGAGAGAGAGAGAGAGAGAGAGAGAGAGAGAGAGAGAGAGAGAGAGAATGAAATAATAAATAAATGAATGAGAAGTTTTACTGGAGGAGAGAGATTCCCATTAGAGGTAGAACAAAATCGATGGTGAGAAAAATGGCTAAACTTGTCACATGGAGAAGATAGATAGAATAACCAATATGTTTATGCATCATGACGTTCCACACTAAACAACCAGTGTTAGTATATGGTTTTGGGAGATAGGTGTTTGTCAAGGAATTCCCTACCGTCCTTCAGCATTCTAAATGGGAACTGTATACATTCCCTAGATCCCCTGAAGGGTTTCAGACATATGTGATGACATACAGTCTGTGTGGCTGTGTGTTGAGGTTGTGTGTGAGTGGGTGTGCATCAGTGTGTGTGTGTGTGTGTGTGTGTGTGTGTGTGTGTGTGTGTGTGTGTGTGTGTGTGTGTGTGTGTGTGTGTGTGTGTGTGTGTGTGTGTGTGTGTGTGTGTGTGTGTGTGTGTGTGTGTGTGTGTGTGTTAACCACGTTAGGCCCTTTCTGGAGTATTCAAGTGCAGTAAAAAGGTGATGATGGCCTGAGTATAAAGAACAGAAAAGTCCAACTGGGCATTGTGCCATTATGAGGTGTGCTGGAGGAAGAGAGTGGCCTGAAAACATGACTGATCATCAGAATGAACTGTCGTTTCTGAATTAACCCAATCCCTGCCAGGAGAAACAATTGGCATGTCACAGAAAGGGTGAGAGACACACTGTGTGCCGCAGAGAGCACACCTCAGGGGACACACACACAGCACCAAGTAGCATTGTCAGAAGCGTTAACAAGCAATCGGGGGCACCAAGCAGAAGAGACCTCACACTGGGTCAATAGGCCCTCAATTCTGCATCCAAAATGCATTCCTATTCCCTACATATTGTACTACTTTTGACCAGAGCCCTATGGACCAAAGTCAAAATCTAGTATACCACTCTCCCCTATGTATTTGGACAGAGATGCTGAAACTATTTATTTGTCTCTACCCATCCAGCATTTTAGATTTGAAATCAAATGTTTTATATGAGGAGACAGTACAGAATGTCAACTTTCATTTGAGCGTATTTTCAAATATATCTGTTTTACTGTTTAGAAATTAAAGCACTTTATGTACTATATCTAGTCCCCCCCCCCATTTGAAGGTGTCATACACTATAATTATTTTCTTCTAAGTATTACATTTAGTAAAAAGTGTAGCATTTGGTCCCATATTCCTAGTACGGAATGACTACATCAAGTTTGTGACTAACAAAGTTGTTGGATGCACTTGCAGTTTGTTTTGGTTGTATCCAATTATGTTGTGCCAAATAGAAATTAATGGTTAATAATGTATTGTATCATTTCGGAGTCACTTTTATTGTAAATAAGAATATAATATGTTTCTGAACAGCTCTACATGAATGTGGATGCTATCATGAGTACGGATAGACCTGAATGAATTGTGAATAATGATGAGTGAGAAAGTCACAGAGGCATAAATATCATAACCCCCCAAAATGCTAACCTCCCTGATTATTGTAATGGTGAGAGGTTAGCATGTCTTTTGGACATGATCTTTGTGCATCTGTAACTTTCTCATTCATCATTACTCACGATTCATTCATGCTTTTCCATAACCTTTCACTGCAGTGGGCTAAATCAGGGTCACACAGTGTTTCTTGGTAGTCAAACAAATCTACTTTGAAACAAAAGTATACACCTCACACACATGGTTATGGGCTTAAAAAGGAGAAGACATCTGTACCATGTCAGAGAGAGTTGAAATGTATTCCATTTTGAATTTGCATCCTAATAATACAGTATATACTTCACAGAGGACTAAAATATAACAAAACTGTTTGACATAGAAAACACCAGATTTTTGTCCGTTTTTGGAAATAATCTTTATTAATCATGAAATTATAAAAAATATGAATAACATTTCATCCATGAGGCCAAAGAGAGCACTTTTGATCATTGACTGCAGGAAAGGGCTACATCCAAAATGCTGAAGTATAGAGCTAAATTAAACATTTTAGCTTCTCTGTCCAAATAAATACGTAGGACAGTGCATATATGAAAAATGGTTCTATTTGGGACACAGGCCATGTCAGAGACGCAAACTCAGTCTCAACCTTTAAGTCTTTACTGAAGACTCATCTCTTCAGTGGGTCATATGATTGAGTGTGGTCTGGCCCAGGAGTGGGAAGGTGAACGGAAAGGCTCTGGAGCAACGAACCGCCCTTGCTGTCTCTGCCTGGCCGGTTCCCCTCTTTCCACTGGGATTCTCTGCCTCTAACCCTATTACAGGGGCTGAGTCACTGGCTTACTGGGGCTCTCTCATGCCGTCCCTGGAAGGGGTGCGTCACCTGAGTGGGTTGATTCACTGATGTGGTCATCCTGTCTGGGTTGGCGCCCCCCCTTGGGATCTTTGTGGGCTCTACTCAGCCTTGTCTCAGGATGGTAAGTTGGTGGTTGAAGATATCCCTCTAGTGGTGTGGGGGCTGTGCTTTGGCAAAGTGGGTGGGGTTATATCCTTCCTGTTTGGCCCTGTCCGGGGGTGTCCTTGGATGGGTCCACAGTGTCTCCTGACCCCTCCTGTCTCAGCCTCCAGTATTTATGCTGCAGTAGTTCATGTGTCGAGGGGCTAGGGTCAGTTTGTTATATCTGGAGTACCTCTCTTGTCCTATTCGGTGTCCTGTGTGAATCTAAGTGTGCATTCTCTAATTCTCTCCTTCTCTCTTTCTTTCTCTCTCTCTGAGGACCTGAGCACTAGGACCATGCCCCAGGACTACCTGACATGATGACTCCTTGCTGTCCCCAGTCCACCTGGCCGTGCTGCTGCTCCAGTTTCAACTGTTCTGCCTTATTATTATTGACCATGCTGGTCATTTATGAACATTTGAACATTTTGGCCATGTTCTGTTATAATCTCCACCCGGCACAGCCAGAAGAGGACTGGCCACCCCACATAGCCTGGTTCCTCTCTAGGTTTCTTTCTAGGTTTTGGCCTTTCTAGGGTGTTTTTCCTTGCCACCGTGCTTCTACACCTGCATTGCTTGCTGTTTGGGGTTTTAGGCTGGGTTTCTGTACAGCACTTTGAGATATCAGCTGATGTACAAAGGGCTATATAAATACATTTGATTTGATGACTAATATGACTTCCGGACTCTAAGGCAAACACACAGAACTACACTACACTCACAGTCGAAGATGCATTCAAAATAAACTACATCGCACTTGAAGCAGAATGTTTCCATTGGCTGACTAGGAAGGGTATTGAGGGCATTGCTACCTTTCGTGTGCAGTGAGAGAGGAGATATTGACTCTCACACCCGGGACTCTCACAGTTTCGCCCCAAAATGGCAGTGACTGTCAGGTCAGTGGTGGGAGCATCTATCTCTGACAGAGAGTCAATGACCCACTCCCAGTCAGCTAAAGGGCCATTTAAATTAAGCTGCACACAACACACCACTAATTACTGGGTCTACTAACCGTCGCCTAGGCCGTTACAACTAGGTTCCGTCCCCAATGGCATTCTATTTCCTTTAAAGGGCACTATTTAGTGCACTATTTAGGGAATAGGGTGCCATTTGGGACATACGTATCTGTAGCCACACACATTGGTGTTAATGCAGCAGCAATCCCATCCACTGTATGTTTTGCTAAAGCAAATGTATTTTAACGTTTCTTTGCTCCACCAAACTGTGGTACCACACACATTCAATTGGAAGGCCATTGGCGGTAGAAGATATTGCTCTGATTAATTCTTAGTATTCTGTCAGAGAGGGGGAGAGAGAGAGGAAGTGGAGAGTATGAAAGACATCTTAGTAAGTGCAACTCAATGGAGACCTTCAGGCTAAAATGTGAGAGCCTAAAATGTTGATATGAAATGTATTGCGCTGCCATTACTATACCCCACAGCTGATTTGTAACTAACAAAGCTAAAAACACTGAAGCACTGGGGACAGACAGTAAGCCTTTGTACTTCTTATGCATAAACAAACTTCACAGCTTTTTATTTAATCATCCTCTATCCAAAAATATGTTTTGATTCCTACAATAATATCAAATAAATCCAGAATGTTCATCACCTTCCCCTAACAGATGAATCTGTGTCCAGTGATGTTCTGGAAACGGTTTATCGGCCTATAGCCAGATGGACTTGTGAACCCAAGACTGGTACATAGCAGCTTTACACTAATCATACTGATTTGGCACATACTGTATTAAATCTGTGACATAATAGTAATTAATTCGATTAAAGACAGTGGCTAGAACTTGCTATTTCACAATTCACATTGACCTGAGACTGCATGGGACATGCTTTTGTAAAGCACAATGAGGTGAGATTAGAACGCACTGACTATTGAATGAGACTAACTGTGTGTTCGACAGATCCAACATGCTTTTACTTGAGAGTCAAGGGGCGTGTCATTGAAATCAGCAACCATTTCAATTAGCTGTCATGTCGTGTACAGGACACTTGCACATCTAGAAAGCTGTTGATCATGATCTGCTGATTGGGATCTTTGGAAGTACAGGATAATCATGAGAGTCTACCAATTACCTGCACAGACTACATTTCAGAAATGAAAAGAGAAGGCCAATTACTAAGTCTGATTTTGAAATTGTCTTTGTAGCTGCTTACAGACTGCGCATACAAATGATGCTCAGATAGGTATTTCTGTACGGTACAATATGACCTCCATATCATCGATTACAAAGTAAGCACTGTGTGTTGTATTAAACATTAACACATACTGTAGATAGTCCGCCTCCACATACAGTGATAAAGATTTCTATGAAATTACGCCACTGTAGAGAGATGGGGTGTACATGCAAAATACGTCAACATTCTCAGTAGCTACTGTACTTGTTGAATTTCTAGACAAATCCATATTAATATGTGATAAATGAATGATTATTTGCTGATTTGTCTAAATACAATATCCAGAGAAAGCTCTGCTTTCCTCATGTTGGTTGGAGGAGAACTATCATGACATAAAATACACAAAATATTAAACTTATTTTGAGAGAGGGATTCATTCGTCCTGGCAATAGTCCTGCCCTCTAGCACTATGTGAAGATGGGTCAAAACTGGAGAGTCTATTTGTATCAAGAACATTGGCACTCTACCAAACCTAAAGGTGCAGCGGTACATGAGGTCTCGCTACAGCATGTTCTGAACAGATAGGAGCACCTGTGTGCTACAGACACTGAACATGCCTGAGGTGCATTACAGCATATTAGGTACCAGTGTGATAGCCTGGTCTCAGACCTGTTTGTGCTTTTGCCAACAGCATTGCTCCTTGTCAAGCCAAACAGCATGACAATGGATGACACAGTTGCTAGCATGATAGCACAAACAGACTGGCACTCAGGCTACCAGTGTGCTATAGAGAACAAACCTGTTGCGATCTGCTTGCCTAATCAGATGGTGAAGTCTGCCGTGTTTCAGGTGACCCATATGAAGTGTGACTTGAAGCAAAGTAAAAAAGTACTAGTATGGGGTTTGAAAAGTCTAAACCTGTTAGACCATGTTAGACCGTGCAGTTTACTCCAGTTTTCAAAGTTGAACATCTTTGTGTGAGAGGGGTTCTACCAAAGAATCTCTATGGCTTCTACTTTCCAACTTTTTGTGTAATGTTGTGATGTTAACAACAAGAGTATTTCTAGGTAAATCATTCTCACGAGTCACATCATTCCATCAGAATACACTGCGTCAAACAGACACTGAACAGCTGCTATCTCTTGTTCTGATGGGTATAAGCTCATTACATGCACTATGGGACCAGACTCCCATTCACACCTGTGTCCCGATCACTCTGCCACACATTGGGGGCACAGCCAACATGGGCACAGCATTGCATGGGTAAATTCCATAGAGGTAGATAGAGGACTCTCGTGCCCAAAAGACGGTTTTAACATGGGCAGCGCCATGGAGGACTTTCACCATTTTCAAGTAGTCAACGGGGTGGGAATTCCTATGGGTTAAGGAAGGACCACATAATTCCATCCAGGTCATCAGGAAGGATCAGCCAATGAATTATACCCTTGTGCCAACATTCCAAAACTGTGGTGGAAGTAAATCAACAACCTTGGCTTTGTCCTTTATCCTCGTCTTTTCAGTTCGCTGCAGCTAGCGACTGGAACGAGCTGCAACAAACACTCAAACTGGACAGTTTCATCTCAATCTCGTCATTCAAAGACTCAATCATGGACACTCTTAATGACAGTTGCGGCTGCTTTGCGTGATGCATTGTTGTCTCTACCTTCTTGCCCTTTGTGCTGTTGTCTGTTCCCAATAATGTTTGTACCATGTTTTATGCTGCTACCATTTTGTGTTGCTACCATGTTGTTGTCATGTTGTGTTTCTAACATGCTGTGTTGTCATGTGTTGCTGCCTTATGTTGTTGTCTTAGGTCTCTCTTTATGTAGTGTTGTGTTGTCCCTCTTGTCGGGGTGTGCGTTTTGTCCTATATTTCATTTATTTAAAAAAAAATGTATCCCAGCCCTGTCCCAAAAGTAGGCCTTTTGCCTTTTGGTAGGCCGTCATTATAAATAAGAATTTGTTCTTAACTGACTTGCCTAGTTAAATAAAGGTAAAATAATATAAATAAATTATACCTGTTCAAACAACACACTCCAGGTGGCGGCATGCACCTTTTCAGTTTTTTTACCAACGCATAGACGGGCTGGTTGTTTAGCAACAAAACCGATGTGTCTTCAACTATGGGGCAAAACAGAAGGGGTTGGCTTAGATTGTTGACAACATGTAAACTATATTTCGTGACCAATGTTTATTGAAAACACAAATACATTTTCACAATGAACACTTGTCTCTCAAGTACATCGTTACAATTGTTGGTTAGCTAGGTATCGAATTTTGCCGATATTGGCATAGACATGACATCAGTCACCCCAAAACAAGACATTGTATCAAGAACAAGATAAAACTAGCTGAAACGAGCCACCTACAATTCCACACATGGCAGCTTCTTGTCATTGTTGCTAGCTATCTGGCAATCCAAAATCACAACACACATACTTCTGCTCATTGAAGCGTGCACGTAGTTTTTCGTGACATTGTCAGCTAACCCATCAATAGAAGTATAAAAAAATGTACTTCTTAAAAATGGAGATTGCCTCAATGGCGCTGTCCATGCTCTCACAGACACCACAATGCGACAGATACAATATTATGTCCTCTAACTATATCTATGGTCAATTCAGAGCAGTCCTTGAGGGGTAGATAATGAGGATGCTAGTTAGCTGAAAGATGAAATGACCTAGTCTAGAATTTGACCTTTAATGTGGATGAAAGGGAAGAGGGCACTCCAATGTCGGCATTATGGCAAAATCTTGATGTTTTGAAGACCACAACCCCTATTCATTACTGCTATGTGTTTATATCATATCTCTTTGGACTGTGAAAAAGGCTGCTTAAATCAAGAGCTGAACTACTGTAGACTGCACAGAGCAATATGTTGTAATAAATAACAACACAGTAGTGTACACTGTACAGTTTCCTATACCCTATATCGACAAAAGCCCATTAGCAAATGCACCAATCATAATGCCACACATTTGAGGTACATTTCTGTTATGTCTTTATATTTATATCATATTTTCAAGCATTAGAAAACGAAATATAAAATAAAAGTATTGTTGTGTCACACTTACCACAGACAGACACGTTGATAATGACAGAATAAAAGCAATCAAATATGTCATCTTAAACTCGTCGGTCACCTGCCTGTTCTTCTAAAAGAGAAAAATCTGTTTACAACTGATGCCGGACTTCGTTGATGAGAGGTCGTAATCCCATGTAAGTGACTAAGTAAAAGTGTTTTATTGAGAAGAAAAATCTAAAATCTCAAGATTTAAAAGTAAAACCAACCAGCTATGAAAAATGGCTTAAATATTTTGATTTGTCAAATCCAAATACTTGACTCAGAGAGACAGAGGGAAAAACGCGCACTGCTTGTTTGTCCGCGCACACTTCTTTGGCACCTCTTCGGGTTGTTGGGAAGTCAGAGGTCTGCAGCAGACGTGTCAACTATTGCATTGAACGCTTATTTAGTAATTCCCGAATCACCGAACTGAGCTTGGAATTTTGAAATTCCATTTCCCTGAAGCCATCAAACCCGAGAACCATCTGCACGCACCGGACAATAGTACAGCAGCACGCGCGTCCGTGGAGGGACGCTCCTTTCTCCTTGTGAACTTCGAAATGACTGAAGTCAGCTCTGCGCTGTTGTTACGCAAGGCAAAACGCGTGCACATCAGTACAAAAATTATATTGACCTCAGCTTCTAATCAGCTGATTGTTCAAGATACTAACCACGCTCCCTTAATTTCTTGGATTTCTAATGTGGATTTTGTATACAACATGCCTAGCCTACAACACATAAATAACAGCATCCTTATCGTAAATTATTTGTGTAAATTCACTTCCATGAAAGTAAGTTTGTAATAGTGATGTAATAGGCCATCATCCAGGATAATAATAAAAAAATGTTCATTATGGAAATTTTCCCTTCTCTTGAACATGATTTACTGTTCAAAGCTGAGCTTTGTATGATAGTGAAGGGAAACTAAAGTGACAGCACGCAAAGCCTAGAGCAAAAGTCGACAGAATGATGACGAAACAATTCCTAAAGATGTATGTGATGCACAATGTTGCAACAAGTACCTGAGATCCTCCAACAGCAATGTTTTCACGTTCAAGCCAAACTCACAATCCACATCTCAAATGAATGGACTACAAGGTGTGTTTCAAGTACGTAAAAGATAAGGGGGAAATGTAAGGCAATTTCAGATGCAATACATTTGACCTCTAAATAGCAGCAGCACCGCTTTTCTCAACCTGACAAGCTCCACTCACTCCACCCTTCACCCATTGCAACCAACTAATCATACATTCATTCCAAGACATCTTTTTTTGTTGAGCACTGACAACACTTTGCACTGGCCCTTGTGTACTCCATAAGCACGGGATTCAATTAAGAATATCGTTTTTTTTTCCTTTTTATGGTTTGAGTGCCAGTACCTGCTTAACCTAGTTATGTGTTTATCTAACATCCCAGCCACCATTCACCAAAGAACCTTTCACCTCCATGGTTCACTCTACACACCATACGCAGGTCTATCCATAGTGGGGTCTCCATTAGTCCCCTGGTCACTGATGAACGTGATAAGCAGAATAATATTTCCAAGGGGAATGGTAGGAGACAGTAGAGCCTTCAGTTTGCCATGAGGAAGAAAGGGGATGTGAGAGGCATCAGTGTAACATGGTTTGTGGAGCTGAAGCAAGGCCAATATAAGCAAGGCAGCCAGCACTGCAGAGGTCAGTGTAGCATACCTCACACTGTATCCATCATTACACTTTTCTGAAGGACAGGCTGTCTATCAGCAATGTTACATTAGCATATAGGTGTTTCATTTACCTTGAGAGTATTGACCAGAATTATATTTTCCCAGTGGTGGAAAAAGTACCCAATTGTCATACTTGAGTAAAAGTCTAGATACCTTAATAGAAAGTTACTTAAGTAAAATACACCCAGAGCAGAAGAATAAAAATATTTCAATGTATATATACTTTGTATCAAAAGTAAAAGTATAAATCATATCAAATTGCTTATAATTAAAAAGCACCACTTTTTTAAATGTTTATTATGGATAGCCAGGAAAACTCTCCAACATAATTTAAAAACAAAGCATGTGTGTTTAGTGAGTCCGCCAGATCAGCGGCAGTAGGGATGACCATGGACGTTGTCTTGATGAATTGTACAATTTTCCTGTCCTGATGAGCATTCAAAATGTAACAAGTACTTTTGGGTGTCAGGAAAAATGTATGGAGTAAAAAGCACATTATTTTCAATAGGAATGTAGTGAAGTAAAAGTTGTAGAAAATATAAATAGTAAAGTACAGATACCACAAAAAACTACTTAAGTAGTACTTTAAAGTATTTTTACTTAAGTACTTTACACCACTGTATTTTCCCCAACATTTAACAGATAATGAACCATTACAGCGTAGTGACAGAGTTGATTCATATATTCTGGGAGTGCATATTACTGTGCGAATATTTAACATATAGCCAATCAGATTACGTGGGATGAGTACTTTCAGATGTAAAAGCCATCAAGTTTCTGTTTTTAGGTGTAGTGTAATATTTACTCACAGCAGGGGATATATTTTTTAGCTCAATTTCATAGTTCCAATGAAATTCATCCCCATATTTTTCGATCAATTCCACTTCCCGGCAGGCAAGTGTTCCGTTCGTGTGACCTTATCTAATCTGTAATATGATTGGTTGGACCCAGATGATGGCTGCACACATTAACTCCAACATGTGGGATTTCTTCCTGTGGTAAAACAGTACAAAGGGAGGTTATTTCATTTGAAGGCCTGTCAGCAGTTAACACTAGACAACGGGGACATTTCAATCATTTCACAAGTTTGTCTCTTTGATGTGCAGTGTTTCGCCTTGGATTCTTTTTCAGCAGTGGTACTAGCGTAAACGCAATGACATGCTAGATATTGCCATAGACCTACAGTCATTGAGCCAACGACTAACCATTTAAAAGTATTTACATACACCTTTGCCAAATACATTTAAACTCAGTTTCACAATTCCTGAAATGTAATCCCACAAAAAATTCCCTGTTTTAGGTCAGTTAGGATGACCACTTTATTTTGAGAATGTGAAGTATCTGAATAATAGTAGAGAGAATTATTTATTTCAGCTTTTATTTCTGTCATCACATTCCCAGTGGGGAATCGAAAATCAAATCAAGAGTCGGCTTTCTATTCCGCAACAAAGCCTCCTTCACTCACGCCGCCAAGCTTACCCTAGTAAAACTGACTATCCTACCGATCCTCGACTTCGGCGATGTAATCTACAAAATGGCTTCCAACACTCTACTCAGCAAACTGGATGCAGTCTATCACAGTGCCATCCGTTTTGTCACTAAAGCACCTTATACCACCCACCACTGCGACTTGTATGCTCTAGTCGGCTGGCCCTCGCTACATATTCGTCGCCAGACCCACTGGCTCCAGGTCATCTACAAGTCCATGCTAGGTAAAGCTCCGCCTTATCTCAGTTCACTGGTCACGATGGCAACACCCATCCGTAGCACACGCTCCAGCAGGTGTATCTCATTGATCATCCCTAAAGCCAACACCTCATTTGGCCGCCTTTCGTTCCAGTACTCTGCTGCCTGTGACTGGAACGAATTGCAAAAATCGCTTTAGTTGGAGACTTTTATCTCCCTCACCAACTTCAAACATCAGCGATCTGAGCAGCTAACCGATCGCTGCAGCTGTACATAGTCTATTGGTAAATAGCCCACCCATTTTCACCTACCTCATCCCCATACTGTTTTATTTATTTACTTTGCTGCTCTTTTGCACACCAATATCTCTACCTGTACATGACCATCTGATCATTTATCACTCCAGTGTTAATCTGCAAAATTGTAATTATTCGCCTACCTCATGCCTTTTGCACACATTGTATATAGACTCCCCCTTTTTTTCTACTGTGTTATTGACTTGTTAATTGTTTACTCCATGTGTAACTCTGTGTTGTCTGTTCACACTGCTATGCTTCATGTTGGCCAGGTCGCAGTTGCAAATGAGAACTTGTTCTCAACTAGCCTACCTGGTTAAATAAAGGTGAAATAAAAATAGATAAAAAAATAAAATTCCCAGTGGGTCAGAAGTTTCCATCCACTCAATTAGTATTTGGTAGCATATCCTTGAAATTGTTTAACATGGGTGAAACATTTTGGGTAGCCTTCCACAAGCTTCCCACAATATGTTGGGTGAATTTTGGCCCATGCCTCCTGACAGAGCTGGTGTAACTGAGTCAGGTTTGTAGGCCTCCTTGCTCGCACATGCTATTTCAGTTCTACCCACACATTTTCTATAGGATTGAGGTCAGGGCTTTGTGATGGTCACTCCAATACCTTGACTTTGTTGTCCTTAAGCTATTTTGCCACAACTTTGGAAGTATGCTTGGGGTCATTGTCCATTTGGAAGACCCAAGCTTTAACTTCCTGACTGATGTCTTGAGATGTTGCTTCAATATATCCACATAATTTTCCTACCTCATGATGCCATCTATTTTGTGAAGAGCACCTGTCGATCCTGCAGCAAAGTAACACCACAACATGATGCTGCCACCCCAGTGCTTCACGGTTGGGATGGTGTTATTCAGCTTGCAGGCCTCCTCCTTTTCCTCCAAACACAACGATGGTCATTATGGCCAAACATTTCTATTTTTGTTTCATCAGACCAGAGGACATTTCTCCAAAAAGTACGATCTTTGTCCCCATGTGCAGTTGCAAACCATTGTCTGGCTTTTTATGGCGGTTTTGGAGCAGTGACTTCTTCCCTGCTGAGCGGCCATTCAGGTTATGTCCATATAGAACTTGTTTTACTGTGGATATTGATACTTTGTACCTGCTTCCTCCAGCATCTTCACAAGGTCCTTTGCTGTTGTTCTGGGATTGATTTGCACTTTTTGCAGCACCAAAGTAGGTTCATCTCTAGGAGACACAACGCGTCTCCTTCCTGAGCGGTATGACGACTGCGTGGTTCCATGGTGTTTATACTTGCTTACTATTGTTTGTACAGATGAACGTGGTACCTTCAGGCATTTGTAAATTGCTCCCAATGATGAACCAGAATTGTGGAGGTCTACAATTTGTTTTCTGAGGTCTTGCCTGATTTCTTTTAATTTTCCCATGATGTCAAGCAAATAGGCACTGAGTTTGAAGGTAGGCCTTGAAATACATCCACAGGTACACCTTCAATTGACTCAAATTATGTCAATTAGCCTATCAGAAGCTTCTAAAGCCATGACATCATTTTCTGGAATTGTCCAAGCTGTTTAAAGGCATAGTCAACTTAGTGTATGTAAACTTCTGACCCACTGGAATTGTGATACAGTGAATTATAAGTGAAATAATCTGTCTGTAAACAATTACAGGGGAAACACTGATAGGGGAAACAGGGGAAACACTGATATGGACTCCTTTTGTGACGTTTGCTACTTTTCATTGACAAACTTCAGAGGTTTCTAACATGTAAACTAGACACTAACCATGATCAATAGGTCAGTCAGCCTAAAACAATTAAATCCTGAATGCCTTACCAACCACCTTGCATCACTACAATTTGAACTTTTTAAGACTTTTCTGGTATTCGACTCTATGCACTCATTTAAACACCAATCGTATGGGGACTCTGGAATCACATGTCAATCGCATGGGGATTCTGGCATGGCTCCATTAACCGTGCTATATTTGTAATGCCCTAAATAGGTTTCACCTAAAAATAAAAGACAAGATGTGAGCATGAAAAATAACATTCAATCAATAAAATGTTAGCTAGTCTGTGAAAAGAAAGATAACCCACTGAAGGCTCAAACATAGAACTTCACAAATACCCAAATACCTTGGTGTGTCATCCGTTTCTCATTTAAGTTATGCCAGTAATTCAGCACTTATAGGTTATAATCATAGGAGGCCCATGAAGTTAGTCAGTTCACTGAAATCAATTAGTTCTAAAAGCTGAGCTTAGCTTTGCACAATTTACTTCATTAAAAGATATGATGACCTGTCATTTCAAGACTTAACTCACCATCACTGTCGATTTTGAAAAGTCAGTCATTATTCTGTTGGATGGCTTTCCACCACTGAAATACAAGAAAGAACATAAATGCAAAGTCATAAGAACGAGCCCAATGCCATAATGAGGAATACATTAGTAGTTGTTGTGCTTGTTGGGTCAACATTACATGTGTAGACTTATTATTAGTAGACCTGTTACAACATACAAACGACATTTCCCTCAAATATTCCTTCCTTAAAATGAGGAAAAGTGTTAACTCGACCCATTTAGACAAATAATTGCTTCCCCTGGGAAGTGAGGCAGCTCAGGGAACATGGGTCATCTCCTTTCTGCACCATCTGCTGTCATGGCTGTGCTACAAGTGTTGCATTTCATGTTGTATAATGACACCAAATCTGAACAGTTCTCATGCCTGATATTAGTGTACATTCCTTTTGTTGGTGTATGTGCCCATTCTAATGCTGACTTCCTTCTCCTCCTGTATTCCCCCTCAATCATCCCTTGCCTCTTTCCCCGTTTACTATACTCATGTGGTAGAGGTATGTTACAGTACAATTGTGCATTTAAATGAATCCTAAAATCACAAATAATGTGTTTATATGGTTTTGACAGTGTATTATAATGCTTTCCTACCAATATATTGTGATATCTATGCATTTCATGCATGAATTAACTGTGTCTTGTAATGTGTCCCTACCGTACATGTTGGCTAGCTACTGTACTTTCTACTGTAGGCTCCGTGTCTTCATTGGACTAGCATGGCTATTCATGTGCACTTGGCATATAAGGGCAGCACAGCATTTTGGTTTATGGAAGTTATTCCTTTCTTTATCAAGGAATTTAATAGCAACATCAACCCTGATCCTATGGTCATACATAAGCCGATCAAAACACAACGCAAAGGCAATCTACACCGGTCACAGCTGGAAGGACTTCCCTCTCGCTGAATCTGGGTTCCTCAATTTCATAATTTCCCCCAAAATCTACGGAATTTTGCCCAAATCTGTGCCTGGAGGACATTTAGTGGTCCTGAGACAAAAATACTATGGCTTTAGGTTATTGTTGACTTGTCATTTTATTTGTATCACATTACTGCAATTTATTCTGTTGCTTTGCATTATTGACTATTGCTAAAAGCTTTTGGGAGTTAGTTCAAAAATATTTTCCATTGATTAGGTAGTATAAAAACATATTTATCGCCCCAAAATGTACTTAAAATGACTTTTCAGATACAGTATTTAGACCAAACATTCAATTTAATCCAACATCTAATTCAGACTCTCATTTTGGAAGGTATCCATATTACTTCAAGCTACCATTTACATAGAAACTGTTTACCATTCTCATCATTTGAATATCAGTACAGCACATCTGAAGCATATTCACAAAATGAGCTAGCACAGAACCAAATAATAAATGACTAAATATGGAGCTATCTAACATAGCTAACATTCCAAGAGGGTTCAATGTTTATTTTAGCAAAGTACTAAACCATAAACACCCTTTTATCGTCTATTTAACAGCTCTATACCAGGTGGTGTCAGAGGAAGGACCGGAAAATTGCCAAAGACTTCAGCCACCCAAGCCATAGACTGTTACTCTGCTACTGTCCAGCTGTCTACCTGAGCATCGGCTCTCAGATCAACAGGCTCCGTGACATCTTCTACCCCCAAGCCATAAGACTGGTCCATATCTTGCACAAGTCTATACACTCTGTGCTATCGAGAACCTTAAAGGGATCTTGGGCTGTCCCCATAGGAGAACCCTTTAAAGAAACATTTTTGGTTGCAGGTAGAACCCTTATGGGTTCCATGTAGAACCCTTTCTACAGATGGTTCTACATGGAACCCAAAAGGGTTCTAACTGGAACCAAAAAGGGTTCTACCTGCAAATAAAAATAGTTGTCCTACGGAGGCCGAAGAACCCTTTTGGTACCCTTTTTTTCTAAGAGTGTACAGTACATACACAACACACACATACACTCATACATACACAACATACACATACACTCACACATACACACACACACACAACACACACATACACTCATACATACACAACACACACATACACATACACATACACAACACACACATACACTCATACATACACAACACACACAAACACTCATACATACACAACACACACAACACACACATACATACACAACACACACATACACACACATACATACACAACATACACAACACACACATACATACACTCACATACATACACAACACACACATACACTCATACATACACAACACACACATACACTCATACATACACAACACACACATACACTCATACATACACAACACACACATACACTCATACATACACAACACACACATACACAACACACACATACACAACATACACAACACACACATATACACTCATACATACACAACACACACATACACAACACACACATATACTCATACATACACAACACACATACACAACACACATACACAACACACACAACACATACATACACAACACACACATACACTCATACATACACAACACACACATACACTCATACCGACACAACACACACATACACTCATACCGACACAACACACACATACACTCATACTGACACAACACACACGCACAAACACACATTTTCACACTCATCAAATGCTGCTGCTACTCTGTTATTTATTACACATCTACCTCAAATACCTCGTACCACTGCACATTGATCAAGGACTTCTATTCCCTCTATGTACTGCAGCTCCATTCTTGTGAATTTTATTCCTTGTGTTACGATTTCTATTTTTATCTCTGCATTGTTGGGAAGGGCTCTACACCCATTGTATTTGGCGCATGTGACAAATAAAATGTGATTTTATTTGATTTATTTAGACAGTACTGATAGTAAGTGTACCACAAGCCTGGGAGAACACAATAGTGTGTAAAACTCTACTGAGAGAGGTCCACTCAGGCAATGGCCAGTCCCCTTGTTAACGTAAAGAAGATTGACGATTCCCTGCTGTTCTGTTTTAACTGGGTAATCTGGGATTCAAACAACAACAAAGTGATCACACTGCCTAAAATGGATGTAACAATTCCAGATTTCCCCTTTAAGGATGGATGGAACAATCCCCTTTAAGGATGCCCCCGTGATGCACTTTGGGATTCTTCTGGTGCTTTGAGGAAGTGACTCATTTGTAAACAGTTATCTGTGATTTATCAAATAACTGTGGCCGAGTAGGCAGTCTTAGGATGCGTCCCAAATGGCACCCTATTCCTTATGTAGTGCACTATATGGTAGGTTGCCATTTGGAAACCGGTCTTAGTCTCACACAGTAACACTGCTCTCTCTCATGTCTTTGTCCAACATGTCAAACTGTATAACATGTCTCACCTTGTCTAAATGCGTTTAGATGTAAATATAGTACCTGAATATTATTATACAGTTGGCTACTTTGATTTACTTTGGTAGCGACTACATAAAACACACCTGGATGGGGACCAAAAATGTCTGAGAAGGTCCAGTCCAGACAATAGTTAGAAATAGAGCAGTGTAGACAGGAGACTAATATGAGATCTTTGTCTGCACTAAACGAGTTTAAAAAGGAGAAATCTGCGATTGTGACTTTTAAAAGAAGTATACATGCCCATTGATTCTTAAAGAATGTAACTTGTAAATGCCTCCTGAGCTTATTTCAACTGTCTCACCTCATCAGAACTCAAAATAGAAGCTTGTTTTACTCCTTTTTTAAGAAAACTAAACAATGTAATTGTAAACAAATCATTATATAGACTAAAAACATGGTTAAAACTATAATTCTGATCTCATGGATGGTCAGCTCTTGCATCGATAGCTCTGTCTATGAATTTGAGAGTGGTTGCATTTCTGCAGCCCCATCCCTCAGGTGTTTACCAAAAACAGTGGCAGGGAACTGGCTTTGTTATTGTTTGAACTGCAGATTGCCATTTTAAAGATGACATGAAATGATGCAGCTGGGCTGCATACCGAACCATGACACGTTGGATTAAGGAGATTGTACTCATGTGTTTTGCTTAACTGTTAGTAATTAAATGGCAAACCTCACAGAGTGAATGCTGGATCGTGTGTGAATACTCCACATGGGCTATAAAGATGTGGAGGCATACCTTCACAAAACTATAGTTTATTTAGCTTACTATACTACTTACTAAAGGGAAAGAATACTTTTGAAAACCAGGGAAAGAAAATGTATATATTTTGGGTCGATTACATTGATTCATTTGGAAACATACTTGCAAGGGCCAAGAAATGTAAAAAATAAAAAAAAAAAGAATAATGATGAGCTGTACTACACGGATTCAACCATTCCAAATAAAACAATGGCGAGTGATTTTCATCGTTATGAGCGGAAGCAATGAAGGAAGGCCTGCTATTTATGTCGGGAAACATAAGTCATGTGTTATTCCTCTACCAAAACAAGAAAACAAATAAATCTCCTTTTTCTAAACGAAAGCAGTGCAGACATACGCTATCAGAGGGCATGACAAAATACATCTTGAGGAACTTTGACAAAGGAGTAAGCTGCCCTTCAACATTCAGCAGGACGTAATCATCTGAAATGGCCAGACGCAGACAGTGACCACCATGTCATCAGGCCAAAGCACTCAAAGCAAAGGAGGCCGGCAAAAATGGATAAAGGTTATCAGGAGAGTGCACGAATAGATGAATAAACACGTGGACAATGTACAGGACTGACTGTACACATGCATACACAATTCACATAATGGATTAAAGTACACTGTGAGAGAAATCCTAAAAAACATGCACTTTCACTTAGTCATACATTGATGTCCAGGGCTTGACGTGGGCAGGAGCTCACCGGAGCTGAGTACCGGCACTTGAGTACCAACTATCTAAAGTAGTGAAAATAAGATTTGCCATTGAATTGCTCAAATATCCCAAAAGTCTGAACGTTGTTTTTTTTGGGGCTTGACAATCCTAGACTACTGCTTGTAGTGCAGCAAAATTGCTGCCACTTCATAGATGATTAGACCTTGGCTTTCTCTACCCTGCAAAAGATTTTGGAACAGGGAAGTTGTGGAATGAACAATACAGACAGACCTCTTCTGTTTTTGTCTGGTGACGTGCAGACGATGTCATGTCAGTCTGACTTCGAATGAAGTCAAATTCTTCAATGGAGAAATACTGAGTCACCGGCGTATCCTGTGAAAATTGGTTTACACATTTCCTAAGTGCTATACACCTTGGTTGGAGAGCGATGTTCCGAACCTAGGATCTATAATGGAGTATGGCCATATCCCGTGTACTGTCACTCCAAATTGAGTGCCGCCATTACAGTCGGAATAGTGTCACCCTATTCCGTGAAACTATGAGAATGTCCCAATGTGATTCGAACAAATGGCTTACATGAAGTTCAGTGTTCATTTGCAAATGAAACTTTTACACACTGCAGAATACAAATGAGTTGACTTGTCAACCAATGGAATAACTGAACACTCCACTATGACCTACGGGGTTTGCTGTACACTGTGGTATTTCCTATTGTCCTGTGAATAAAGTGTTGTTGTGACAGGTTTTATGTAACATGTCCTTTCTCGCAAATGAGCTACGCACAAACTGTGGCACTGGGTCAATCAGTACTTGTTTCTGGGCAAGGTTAGAGGGGGATTCTGAAAGACCCAGAAATGCTAGACAGACCGAGGGGTTCCCATGTAAGCTTCAAAGACACCTCTGCACAACAGGCATTAATGTCAAAGAGATTACTTGAGCTGAGTGGTGAAGCAAAAATGTTCTCGAGAGTCACATCTTATTGATGCATATGGTTGCTATTAATATGATTGCTTTTCATTTCACTATCAATTTGGTCTGTGTTCAGATGCTTGGTTCACATTCTTCCCTCACCCCTCTGCCACATTGTGTCTATGTGAATTAGTTGCTACTACAGTTCACCACTCCTCTTAAAAATACAAATATGCGTAGGCTACCCTCAACGGAGATTTCGATTCGATGTATACAGTTTTATGCACAGTGTCAAGTTGATGAAAGCATGATTCATGCTGAGTTAATGCATGACCTACTGCAACAAAAGACTAGGAAAACCATGCCCAGATGTCTTGCCATGGGCTAAATTATCACCATTGCATCTACTTTGGCTTGTAAAGGCTTTGGGTTGCCAGTCTGTTTAAAATGCTTTGTAGTTTGTGTACAAAACTGTCTTTTAAACATTCTTAAGCGTAAACATATACATCCCATCCTCAATGAAAAGAAGAAAGAATTCCCATACGAGTTAGGAGATCAACAGCAACTGTCTGCTGGAATATGTTCAGCCTGTAAAACGAATGCATCTTTTTCTTGAAAGATAAATCCACAGAGTACATCCCCAGTATCCCCTTATGACAATCTCAAATGAATATAGGACCCCTGTGCACTTACTGTAGAATGGAACGTAGAACAGACTGCCATCCAGATCTAGTACAGTAGTCTATATGTCAATCACTTGATAAAGAGGTGTCTTGTCTGGCCACAAAGACATATTGATGAACTTTTATTTAACCAGGGAAAAGCACATTGAGACCCAGGTCTCATTTCCAAATGTGCCCTGGGAACAATACAGAAAATTAAATGCTACACAATTTAAAACACTAAATTAAAGAAATAGCAAATATTATATACACAATAAAATAGCAAAACAAACACATTTATCAATATAAAAATCCCTTTCCCCTAAACTGACCCAGAGACAACAACACATCCAAATGAAACGTTACTTGGAGATTATCCCACTGTAGGTAAAGGCAGATTTACCCAACTCTGTGGATACACGTGGCGTCTCCAGCATTAACCAACCCTGTGTTGTAATACTAGTTTCTGTAGATCAACAATATCAAGTAAATTGGTAGTTTATTGAGTAAGGCTTTAGAAACAAAAACAGAATAATGAAGTGATCTGTGTGTTTTTAGCGAGGTTCAACCTTTATGATAAACGATGCAGTGGTGAGTGTCAAAACTGTCAGATGTTATAAAACGAATTGTGCTGTGATAATTGTGTCCAAGGGCTTCAAAACACTGGAAGCTGAATTCATGTATATAATATCACCATAATCTATAAAAGGAATGAATGTAGACTGAATTACCTGTTTTCTACTATTTAATGAAAGGCAAGCCCCAATTCCTATAGAAGAAGCCCAACTTAATTCTTCATTTCTTCACTAACTCGTCAACATGCTTTTAAAAAGATAGCTGATCATCAATCCAGATGCCCAGATATTTATAGGCGGGGACACGACCAATGGGGGCACCATCTAACGTACTTGTACACAAATCATCAGTTAGATTATTACATGATTTGGAAAATAACCTGTACTTGGTTTTAGCAGCATTTAGTACCAACTTCAGGTCAACGAAGAGCCAATCGTAGAATAAGTAACGTGCGATCCACAGTGTGAAAGCCTTGGACAGGTCAAGGAAGAGGGCAACACAATGTTTCTTCGTATCTAAACAATTTATGACATCATTTAAAACCATAGAAATAGCAGAGAACGTACCTTGACCTGGTCTGAACTTTGACTGTTTTACATTCAGAAAATATGTAGCAGTTAAAAGGGATCTAAGTTGAGTACTAATCAATGATTCCAGGATATTTGCTAGGCAAGAGAGCTTGGAAATGGGACGATAATTATTTAGATCACTCGGGCCGCCACCTTTATGCAGAGGAGGCACATGGGCCGCCTTCCAAACTCAATATAATTGTCAAGTTAAATATATGTGTTAATGCTTCCACAATCAATGGAGCAAAAAAAAATGTAATAAGAAGGCATCAAGCATATCAGCCCATCAGTCATAAGTACTTGTTCCAATACGTCAGAAGTAGACAGTTGCTCCAGAGTACAAGGATTCACTAGGGGTTGTCTGGTTCTTAATCAAGTCGACTTGCGGCTGGGAGAGGGACGAGCAGTTTACTGACTGACCCGGGTCTATTAATAAACCAAGATTTCTTTCAAACAAAAAAACGGCAGACATAAAATGTTGATTTAAAGCATGACCTATCTAATTTTAATAAAATAATGATATCAGAGTTCAGTATAACTTGCTTGGGTAGGGAAGGAGAGGACTTTCCATGCTATAGCGCCTTAACGTTTTTCAAAATGTAGATGGATCACCAGCAGAGTCAGCAAAAGAATTTAGGAAGTGGCTTGATTTAGCCTTTTTTACTATATATGATAATTACAAGATTTAGTCCACCAATAATAATTGGCAATAAGTAGTTTACCAACTTTAGTATAGAAATAACTCCTAACAACCCCAGGTGCAGTGTAATGTGTAACACTGTACAGGTCAGGTAAAGGTATACATTTTCAGTGCTACTCTATCGCCGCCCAGTGGTGATCGATTGATATATCACCCATTCAAATTCCTCCACTTTCTTTAAATTCAGATTCAGACTCAGAACTACAGCATGTCTAGGCCTACTCAATCTTTTGTCTTTTACAAAACTTTGGGCCTTCCCTAATTTGATACTGGCAAAATGTTTCATCTTGCTTTCCAAAAATGGCTTACATGTCAAGAAAATGCATGCCATTTACACTAACAAAAATGTAACCTTTATTTAACAAGGCAAGTCATTTAAGAAAAAAATCTTATTTACAATGACGGCCTAATGGTAGGTCAAGTAACAGCCAGAATAGATGGGCCTCACCTATGAGTCTGGTTCCTTTCTAGGATTCTTCCTTCCAGGCCTGGGCAACTCTAGTCCTCAGGGTCTGATTGGTGTCACACTTTTTCCCCAGCCAACACACCTGACTCCAATAATCAACTAATCATGATCTTCAGTTAAAAAAATCAATGAGTTCAATTAGTTCAAATCAGGTTTGTTTGCTTGGTATGCGGGAAAAGTGTGTCACGCACCTCTGATTGATAGCCTACAGCTGCTCTTTGAGATCTTGACAAGGTAAAGCAGGAGGAACAACTGCTTTGATGCAAAAGGGGCTCCGGACATTCAACTACACACCTCTATTTGGCGCCAAACATAGATTGCAAATGTTTTTGTCATGCTTGTCATGTTAATTGTAAGCGTATTTCATCCACATTCATGCTTAACGTGACCGACAATTGTTATACAAAAATCATAAGTGAATAATATTTAGTAGAGTTTAATGTTAGTAACAGCGTTGGTATCGCTGTCGAAGGCCTACATGTAGCCTACTCACCACACTAACTACGGTCAAGTGAGCCAACACTTGCAATATGCAGGTCAAGCCATTTATTTTCCTTCTGGGTTTGTGTGCGTGAATACACAATACTTTTTCTAGTAGGAAAACTGAGTCAAATGTGCACTCATGCACAGATTGAGATGGCAAGAAATCATTCCAAACAAACAGTTTGAAGAACACTTATCCCTTCTTCCATAATCAAAATTATACCAAATTGTTTATTTCCTTTTCGCACCTTATCAAAAATGGCTTTGATATCACGAGTAGAATGAAGCCGCAGTAGCCTAATGGGCTGCTATTTTAGCAAATGTTCTATTGTTGAAGTGAGATGTTTTTACGGTCATGACACAAACACAGTACACAGACACACACAGCTTCACAATGTAAGCCTACTAGAGAGCATGTGCCCTCAGGCCTGGAGGGAAGCTAAAGTCATTCTGCTACCCAAGAATAGTAAAGCCCCCTTTACTGACTCAAATAGCCCGAAACAATCAGACTGTTACCAACCCTTAGTAAACTTCTGGAAAAAATGGTGTTTGACCAGTTACAATGCTATTTCACAGTAAACAAATTGACAACAGAATTTCAGCATGCTTATAGGGAAGGACACTCAACAAGCACAGCACTTACACAAATGACTGATGATTGGCTGAGAGAAATTGATGATAAAATGATTGTGGGGGCTGTCTTGTTAGACTTCAGTGCAGCTTTTGACAAGCAGGTCAGTAGGTGTAGGCAAAACCATAAACAAATAGGTAAACTGTGATATAACTAAAGAGTTAATCAGGGTGATTTTGCCACAAATAGACAGGTATTTTCCTTTCCATGGTAGCAAGATCTTATCTATTTTTGCTAACTTCCTATAAAAATGTATTGGAGTGAGATAATTGATTTCTTTTCGGATTTGTATACCAAGTATGTCTACATCTCCATCAGACCATTTAGTTGGTAAACTACATGGTAATGTAAAATGTGAATTTTTTAGTGATCTAATATGTAATATGGTACATTTATCATAATTAGGTTTTAATCCAGAGGGGATAGCAAAAGTATCTAGATCCTCTAAGAGGCCGTGGAGAGACTCCAATTGTGGTTTTAAAAGAAAACATGAATCATCAGCATACAATGACACCTTAGTTTTTATGCCACGGATTTCTAATCCCTTAATATTATTGTTTGATCTAATCTTAGCAGCTAACATTTCGATGGCAATAATAAATATGCTGATAGTGGACAACCTTGTTTTACTCCTCTAGATAGTTTAAACTTTTTGAGATGTAGCCATTATTTATTATTTTACACCTAGGGTTGCTATACATAACCCTAACTCATTTTATAAGAGATTCCCCAAAATTGAAATATTCTAGGCATTTATATATAAACTCCAGTCGTACTTTATCAAACGCCTTTTCAAAATCAGCTATGAAAACCAGGCCTGGTGTCCCCGATATTTCATAGTGTTCTATTGTTTCCAGTACTTGTCTTATATTATCTCCAATGTATCGTCCATGTAAAAAACCTGTCTGATTAGGATGAATAATATCTGACAATACTTTTTAAATTCTATGTGCCAAGCATTTTGCTAGGATTTTTGCATCACAACACTGAAGTGTAAGACGTCTCCAATTTTTTAAATGGACTGGATCTTTATATATACCACTTGGATCCTGTTTCAGTAATAATGATATCAGACCTTCTTGTTGCGTGTCTGATAATCTACCATTTATATAGGAGTGGTTAAAACAAGCCAATAATGGTCATTTGAGTATACCCAAAAAAGTTTTGTATACTTCCACTGGTATGCCATCCAGCCCTGGAGTTTTCCCATCCTTAAAGGCCCCAATTGCCTCAAGCAGTTCCTCCTCAGTAATTTGGCCTTCACATGAGTACTTTCTGTACAGATATTCATTTTACATTATTATTAGGAACAAAATCCATACAATTAGTTTCAGTTAGTGGAGATGGAGGAGCCTGAAATGAAAACATATTCTTAAAGTACTTTACTTCCTCCTACACTTTGAATCTTTTTCTTGAGGGGACAGTGGACACCCAGTCAATATTCAGGTCACCCTGAAAATATACATGTACATTTTCTCTTGATATCACATACATTGATATCACATACATGATCAAGCATTTAACCCTAACCCGAGTGGAGCAGTGGTCTAAGGCACTTGATCTCAGTGCTAGAGGCGTCACTACAGACACCCAAGCTGTATCACAACCGGCCGTGATTGGGAATCCCATAGGGCGGCGCATAATTGGCCCAGCGTTGTCCGGGTTTGGTTGGTGTAGGCCGTCATTGTAAATAAGAATTTGTTCTTACTGACATGCCTAGTTAAAAATATATATATATATATATATATATATATATATATATATATATATATAAACCAGATACTGACTGTTAGTACTTGGTGATTCATATCAACTTCTCACAATAAGCTTTAGGTGAGGCAGGTGAACCTTTAGCCATATCACTTCAACAGCATTTGACATGAGATCCTCTCTAAACTTTACAGGAATATAAACAGCAATACCTCTTCGATTGGCATTCTTGTCACTTCTGCAGATATTATAACCATATATATGGTATCATTTTAATTACGGAAGATTGAATAACTGTGCTTGGAATTATTTGTACCTATAGTCTCTGTGCATGACAGTGTATCCAAATAAGTTTCCCTACCAGAAAACACGCGATACCGGAAAGTGTTGCATATTCCGCGCATGATTTTAATGAGGAGGACACTGAAGAGTGGATGACTCAATGTCTTGACCGCGTTTTGCAAGTGTCGGCTCACTTGACCCCAATTCACAACCACATCAGATTTTTGGTGGACTGATTCGGGAACGCGCACCTGTCACGCCCACATATACAGACACTGACAGCAGCTGCAAGCGCTCAGTAGCCTAATTTAGGATCTTCTATATTGAGGGGTGTTTGCCTAATATATGTATATATATATATATATATATAACATTTAACATATACGTTAAATGGTATGTGTTGTATCCGGATATGTTGAAACCATTGAGAAGTATTGATTGTAGTGAAATAATGTTAATCGCTTAAATCCCTGTTCAGATGCATTTTACATTATTCAAGTGTAAGGGGCAGCTTTTTACAGATGTTGATCTTTTTTACAACATTTGGCCAAAAGCCTTCTCAAATATATGTTTTATTGTTACATACATGCACTCTCAAAAGTTGCCTCACAAAAATAACAAAGACAGAAGTGTGTCAAGCATAGACTGTAAAAATCGTGTCAAATCACAATTCTACCACTAGAGTTCTCCTGTCTAAAAACCTGTCCTGCAATGTTGGCGCTGTTTACCTCCCCAATCCTGTGCTGTGGCCAGCTGGACATAAACCATAATTCAGACAGTCTAAACTATCCCGGAAATACAAATGTAAGGTATTTTACATTGAATCCTTCACGGAGTTATACAGACACATATATTAGTAATACTGTAGTAAAGGTAAGTTCGACATTTATTTTATGAAACATGTATTACTTCAATGAAAACATTACGGCTAGTTAGTTATTTTATGAACATGGCGCCTTCGAAAAAAAAAAGATCTTCCATGCATGTTTTGGTAGCTACTATAGTTTCTTTGCCACTGTCAAAAAACGATATTGTATTTGATTTGCCCAGCTACGCGGCTATTAATCATGTTTGACAGCTAACGTTTGCTAGTACAGAACTGCTTTGCCGATTCGGCTAGTTAATGCGCTGGCTAGTTACCTTAGCTTAATTTACTATGTTTTGTCGAACCATGTTTAGGTTGATAGCTTTAGTAGTTTACATCTAGCCATGCATATTGAAGTATTTGACCTAGGTAGCTAACTAACGTTTTGACAAGCTGTATTTGGCCCACGCCACGGAGATTATCCTATCCAAACGTTAGCTAGCTTCCTGTTAGTACCAACTAGCTACCTAATATTAAGCTGACAGGAGCTCCGTTTTCTCTTGTGGCCTTGGCTGCTTTTGTTGAAATATCCACGGACTGTGTTGAATACTTCATCCAGAAATCAGACAATTTGGATGGTCTAGGGAAGAAGACACAATTACCTGCTCTCCCACTAACCATGTGTCAATAGTTGGCCAGACAAAATTAAAACACAGTGACGACAAGGTGTATTAACGTGTCCAATTAGCTTGTTAGCTGGCCAATCTAACTAGCTAACGCTTTAGCTAGGTAACAAAATGTTTGCTTGCTCTTCAACATTATGCAATTTGAATGTAACAATTATTCGCTTTTCCCCCATTTAGTTAAATGGTTAGCTGTAATAATAGTCGATGTGATAAGTGATTGCAATGAATTTAGCCAACTAATTAGCTAGGTACTACACATAGCAGGCCTATCTTACACCCAACAACTGCTTTATGCACACGTGCCGTTCATCATCATGATGATGGTGTGAAAAGTTGCCTGGTATGGTCAGCCGAACCCATATTCCGGTCCAGCGAAGGAGATGAGAGCGGTCCAAGTAGCTGTCTTGTTTTTATATTTTCAAAATAGTATTTCTTGACTTAGTTTTAACTATTACTTCAACTTTAGCACAGCCGCAGGACTTCTTCAGGATTTATGTCTCCCATAGCTACTATTATTCATGGTGATTTTGACCGGCTGTTTGACCGGTTGCCCGTACCAATAATATAGATAGCCTATATACAACAGTGGTTAAATTCAGATGGTATATTTTATGTCATCCTCCTCTGTTGTGCACTGGTTGTGTTGGAAGAGTGAAAACAGAGGAGCAGCTGGACCTGTAGGAAGAAAACAAATGTTGCATACATTTGATCAACTTTATTCATCCAGATGCCAATAACTAGACTTATCTCATATATGATTAAAAGCTCTTTCTTTTTTGTGCTCCTGGACACCTTGTATAATAGAATGGGGGAGTGTAGTTCCTCCACCTCTGTTGTATTGGAGCCATGTAGTGTCAGTCGCCCTGTGACAGGTGTGTAGCAGCTGTGATCTGTATTTAACTAGGCAAGTCAGTTAAGGACAAATTCTTATTTACAATTATGGCCTAGGAACAGTGGGTTAACTGCCTTGTTCAGGGGCAGAAAGACAGATTTTTACCTTGTCTGCTTGGGGATTCGATCTTGCAACCTTTGGTTACTGGCCCAACGCTCGACTACCTGCCGTCCCCTGCTGTTACTTTCCTGTGTAAGGTGCCAGTGGATGTGGTGTTGAGCACAGAGCAGTGCTATGGCACAGTTGGCACTCATTAACGCCTACTCTGATTGGCATAGCATGGGATATTGCTCACTGTCACCTCTACTCCTCTCAGCAATTCTTCACCGTCTCTTACAGCTCAGCAGGCTGCATGTCAGGCAGTGGAAGATGCATGATTTACAGTCTTTCAACCCTCAGGTTATTTTTACTGTCTTACTAAGGCCATACAAATGTAATGAAATGTTTAACAGATGGTCCTCATCACTCATCACATTAAACTAAAAATGTTGTCCTCAAGCTTCCTGTAAAGAGAGATACACAACTTCCTGTCAGATTATAGCTGAACCATGCCTCTTTTAGTCTCCCCAAGATGCTAATATCTCTTGATTAGGTCGTTAGGTGTTGAATTAAGGTTGCTAACAAGAATCTCTACTCTTGAATTGTTTTATTTATATTTGCTCGCTTGCCTTACCTGTTAACATTTGATAAAATGTATATGGCCTAAGTGTTTGTTGCTCTATATATCAGAGTAAACTCGATAGGCTTCACATACAAGATACCATGGTATTGTAAGGACTGGATGTGAGCTGCCTAAATCTGTGAAATGTGGCTCACATTTCAATATCACATGTTTTGTATTCTGACTATGACCAATTGAAGTACCTGATGTGTAGGCTATTTCCTCCTGTGTCTGACCCAATGAGTTGGTAAAATCCCAGGATGTTTGTTGGTAGGCTACTATAGGCTTATGTATTTAGTAAAGTGTTGTGAATGGTTAGTAAACCATGCTCATAATTTGGCCTTTGTTCTTTAAATGTTAGAGTTGAACAAAAGTATTTATGGATTTGCATTCTGTGTGTGAAGTCTGGACCAAAAAGGTACATAATGGCGCAGCGAGTGGCGCAGCCGTCTAAGGCACTGCATCTCAGTGCAAGAGGTGTACCTGCAGTCCCTGGTTCGAATCCAGGCTGCATCACATCCTTGCTTGCCTAGTTAAATTAAGGTTACATATGGTGAGGTTGTAATATCAGCTTTATGGTTACCACAGCCACAAATCTAAATTGGATGGCCTATATCTTTTTGGTCTTAATATATGGTTAGGCATACAGTTAGCAGTGTGGTTAGGGTTAAGATGAGGGTTAGGTTTAAAATGAGATTTCAAGAAGATACATTTTTTAAATAGGTGTGGTTTAGCCATAATTATGACTTTGTGGCTGTGGTAACTAGTGACAACCCCCATTTTCTGAAGTGACATTTTACGTTTCATGGAGGCTTATTAAGAAGAGAAATGCGTGAAATTGGATTTGAAACTCTGTTTGATAGAAATTCTCTGAAAGCTATAGTAAGCTGTGTCATGAGAGGAGGCGATGCTCGTCACATAGATACAACTGAGTCCTTTGTGACATGGTGGGAAGCCAATTACCAGGACCTGAATAAACTGAAGACCAATGAGCTAGTGGTAGATTTGAGGAAAAATAAAGATGTTTTTAATCCTGTTTTTATTAATGGTGAAGAGATTGGTACTGGGGACTCTTACAAGTACTTGGGTGTAATAGTATATGTACTTGGTTGTAAAACAAACTGAACTGGAAGGAGGACTCCCACACTGTCTACAAAAAAATACCAATTCAGACAATACTTTTTAAGGAAGCTTAGCGAGATCTTTTAATGTCTGTGACAAAATGCTTTGCATGTTCTACAGCAGTGGCATGGCGAGTGTAGTGAGCTATGTGCCATTGTGTGCTTGAAAGGAGGACTTAAAAAAAGCTTGACAAAATTACCAAGAAAGCAAGTGCTACGGATGGCTGCAGACGGGAATCGATGCAGGACCTCTTCATGAAAATGCTGCATGCAAAAACACACATGATCTTTGGCAATGACACACACCTCCTCCACAGCACTTTAATGCAACACGAGCAGCTTTAGTAGCAGGTCCATCCTGCCTAGATGTTCCACAGAGAGGTTTAGACAGTCATTTTTACCCACATCCATTAAGCTTTTTAGCAAACGTAATTGATTAACTGTTTTAGGGTGTCTTCCTGTTGTTTTTTCTTGTTTCTCCCTCTAAAGTACGATAGGAAAACAGCACTTGAATCAGACTATTTGACGGATTCTAAGTTGCAGGTTCCTTCATGTGTCTTCATCTTAAATTATTGATGAAGCATGCTGTGATAAAACAATTTCTCAAATTGGGATTAATAACACTCTGCTCTTTAGTTGAAAGAAGGCAAACTGCTACTGTTCCTTTTATTTTCTCTGGAGTAATATTGTATTTCCTCTGATTTGATTTGTTCTATGGCAGTGTCGGGAAGTTGCACAACTTTCATTGTGTCTTTGTAATAACAGTTTTTTTTTCAGGATGATGCTTTTCTTCTCCCACTGAATAGCCTATATGTAGGTCATTTCTACTACAGGTCCCTAAATGCTGATTCCTGATACATTGCAGTTTAAGGAAATATATATATATAAGGCCAATAGAATTAGGCTAGGCCATAGGAAGCATATAGGAAGCCACCTGTGACACTTGCATGATCATTGGAGCTGTGTTGTGTCATCATGGACATTGGACATCTATTAGGCCAGTCAAAGCACATGTCTGAGGTCCGGACCTTCTGAAATGAGAATAGGCAGTTTTTGTTGTCTTGATTGGGTTGACCAATCCTTGTCCTGAAGGGCTTTGGAACCTGCAAATTCTTGTTGTTTCTTATCCTGGATGAATCCTTTATCCTGGCGGTTTTAGCTAGGAAGATGGCTGGAGGTAGCCTGATGGAATCATCCTGATCACTGCGTTCACCATTCTGTTGATGTGAAATGGAATGGTGAACATAGCAATCAGGATTGTTCCACCAGGATAGGCTGAATGTGTAGTCTGCCCCTGCTCTCTATTGATGGTGCTCCTTGATGAGATTCCGCAGTGTTTAAAGATGTAGCCTAATGTTTTGAAACCTTTCTCCCATCCCTTGCAGGTGTCATGAATAAAGAGATCATGTCGCGCGTGGTGAAGAAGAGGCAGGCGGACCCTAAAGTGGTTCAGTACGTGTGGGCCGCCATTGAGGTCATACGCAACCAGAAACAAATTGCCAACATGGACAGGATCTCAAAGTAAGTGCTGCAGTCATACTAGTTCTGTTCCAATACGTATGGAAAATGGAGACATCACAAACGACAAAAGAGTAGGCCTAAGCATTTGTGGAGACACCTTGCCGTTTTGGAGCCAGAACGACGAGGTGTCTCTAGTTGTTTACAATTGTGATACACCTTCCATGCATAGCCTATTCACTTTGAATACGTATCGAGTTTGGTGGATGATGGATGGTCTTACCCACCCCGCTCTCAGGGTCATACTTGATCAATAGCTGAAATTATGATGGTTTCATGGTTCAATACTTGACATGGAATTTATTTAGCTTATTGACATTTAGACTACAGTGCTTGACATTCAGATACATTTGCCAGTGGCACACCGATAACAGGAACGCAAGCTATGCATACAGAATTTTAATCATGGGTGATTTCATGTTTCATTTGCAGTCTGGGCAAACACCTTACAGCCTATAGCCAACCATACAATCTGATATTTAAACCGATTATTTGGAAAACAAAATTAAAACCATCCCCTCAATGATGACATAGCCTTAACATATGAAACCGTTTACAATGTTATATTCCCCACCAGAAATCAGCCCAATAACATATTGGTGAAAAGTAATATATTTAGGGCCAGTACATGGTCCATATTGCAGGCAGGTGTGGTATTTTAGCAATTAGCATTATCACCTGTAGCCTGATGCAGATTAGCAACCCCATGCTTCAGCAGTGTAGCCTGCATTGTTTACCCCAATGGGCTAATCATTAGCTACGGTGCATTCGGAAGTATTCAGACCCCTTCCCTTTTTGTTACGTTACAGCCTTATTTTAACATGAATTAATAAAACATTTTCCTCATCAATCAACACACAAACCCCATAAAGACAAAACGAAAACAGGTTGTTAGAAATGTTTGCAAATGTATTATAAAAAACAGATACTTTATTTACATAAGTATTCAGACCCTTTGCTATGAGACTTGAAATTGAGCTCGGGTGCATGCTGTTTTCATTTATCATCCTTGAGATGTTTCTACAGTCCACCTGTGGTAGATTCAATTGATGATTTGGAAAGGCACACACCTGTCTATTTAAGGTTCCACAGTTGACAGTGCATGTCTGAGCAAAAACCAAGCAAGAAGGTGAAAGAATTGTCCGTAGAGTTAAGAGAGGATTGTGTCGAGGCACAGATCTAGCGAAGGGTACCAAACAAATTCTGCAGCATTGAGGGTTCCCAAGAACACGTGGTCTCCATCATTCTTAAATGGAATAAGTTTGGAACCACCAAGACTCTTCCTATAGCTGTCCGCCTGGCCAAACTGAGCAATCGGGGAAGAAGGGCCTTGGTAAGGGAAATGACCAAGAACCCGATGGTCACTCTGAAAGAGCTGTAGAGTTCCTCTGTGGAGATGGGAGAACCTTTCCAGAAGAACAACCATCTCCGTAGCACTCCCCCAATCAGACTTTTATGGTAGAGTTGCCAGACGGAAGTCACACCTCAGTAAAAGGCACATGACAGCTCACTTGGAGTTTGCCAAAAGTTACCTAAAGGACTCTCAGACCTTGATAAACAAGCTTCTCTGGTCTGATGAAACCAAGATTGAACTTTTTGTCTTGAATGCCAAGGAAACCTGGCACCATCCCTACGGTGAATCATGGTTGTGGCAGCATCATGCTGTGGGAATGTTTTTCAGCGGCAGGGACTGGGACACTAGTCAGGATCGAGGCAAAGATGAACGGAGCAAAGTACAGAGAGATCCTTGATGAGAACTCATGACCTCAGACTGGGGTGAAGATTCACCTTCCAACGAGACAACAACCCTAAGCACACAGCCAAGGCAACACAGCTGTGGCTTCGGGACACGTCTCTGAATGTCTTTGAGTGGCCCAGCCACAGCCCGGACTGGAACCTGATCGAACAACTGAAGAGACCTGAAAATAGCTGTGCAGTAACGCTCCCCATTCAACCTGACAGAGCTTGAGAGGATCTGCAGAGAAGAATGGGAGAATCTCCCCAAATATAGATGTGCCAGGCTTGTAGCGACATAGCCAAGAAGAGTTTGTAAATTCTTATGTAAATGTGATATTTCAGTTAAAAAATATATAAATTTCTAAACATTTCTAAAAAAAAACATGTTTTTGCTTTGTCATTATAAAGTATTGTGTGTAAATTGATGAGGGAAATGAACAATTTCAATTTGAAAATCCCTCACGACGCCAGGACAGCGGTGTCAATCACCACCTTCCGGAGACACCTGAAACCCCACCTCTTTGAATACCTAGGATAGGATAAAGTAATCCTTCTCACCCCCTCCCCCCTTAAAATATTTAGATGCACTATTGTAAAGTGGTTGTTCCACTGGATGTCATAAGGTGAATGCACCAATTTGTAAGTCGCTCTGGATAAGAGCGTCTGCTAAATGACTTAAATGTAAAATGTAAATGTAAAACAATTGAATCCATTTTAGAATAAGGCTCTAATGTAACAAAGTGTAAAAAGTCTGAATACTTTCTGAATGCACTGTGGATCAGACTCTAAATATGATCTTGTTGCTAGTTTAATGTCCTAAAAAAGTCCCACTGCCACTAGCCTAATAAAATCATGTGATTTTTACAGTGTTTATAAATACAGTGCAATTGTGTGAATTTGACAGTGACTATAAGCCTATCGTTTATGCACTCAAATGGCCGTGACACGTGACATGGCCGAAGTTCAACTCTGTGGGTCTGACTCGAGTATCCAGGCTGTACTGAGATGGGAGTCACATGAGACGGAGGGGGAAGGCTTTGGCATTCTTGCCACCGCTTGGGAACCGAATGCTGGTTGATAACAAGTGTGAAGTGTCAGACGTTGGGAAGATTGTGATTAATTACAAATAGACATGTTCTGTTTTGGAATTTGAAAATGTAATGGCCTTAGCGGGCCATATGAAAGCTAGATATACTGGCCCGGTGAGCTTGGCAGATGTTGCCAGGCCGTCGGGCAGCTCTGAATTTTGAACCCTGAGACCATAAATTAATTCAACCAACCTATATTGTAGAATTGGACGTTGATGAATATATAATTAGATTTAGACCCTAACACGGAACCCAAACCGTCTGTGTGCGTGCACCATTGTGCATACATTTATTTTGTCCCCCCACACTAAAAGCGATCACGACACGCAGGTTATAATATCAAAACAAACTCTGAACCAATTATATTAATTTGGAGACAGGTCGAAAAGCGTTAAACATTTATGGCAATTTAGCTAGCTAGCTTGAACTTGCTAGCTAATTTGTCCTATTTAGCTAACTTGCTGTTGCTAGCTAATTTGACCTGGGATATAAACATTGAGTTATTTTACCTGAAATGCACAAGGTCCTCTACTCCGCCAATAAATCCATACATAAAATGGTCAACCGAATCGTTTCTAGTCATCTCTCCTCCTTCCAGGCTTTTTCTTCTTTTGACTTTATATTGCGACTGGCAACTTTCATAAATTAGGTGCATTACCGCCACCGACCTATTTTGTCTTTCAGTCACCCACGTGGGTATAACCAATGAGGAGATGGCACATGGGTACCTGCTTTTATAAACCAATGAGGAGATGGGAGAGGCAGGACTTGCAGTGTGATCTGCGTCAGAAATAGAACTGACTTCTATTTTAGCCCTTGGCAACGCAGGCGCTCGTTGGCGCGTGCAAGCAGTGTGGGTAATTGAATAACATGCATGTCTAAATTTATTTTGCGACGCAAGTCGGTGTAGTCAGCCTGTAAGAGTTAGGTGCTATCAAAGTTTATTAGGCATGATCGTTATGTGATATTCTCACAGTCTAGTAGTCTAAATTCATTCCCGGCGAAATCCATGGCTGATCAGTCATTTTTTTCATGTTAATGGGAATAGGAATATGGCTAAATGTAATCCTCAGGCAGAGAGCCCTGGGAGTTGGCCACTGTCATGATGAATGCCACAGAGTGGCTGTTGTCATGGAGATAAAGCGATGAAATTCAATGGCAGGCACTGTTGAACTGTCTTAATGTCTTTAAAACTAGACATTTTGTATTTGAATGTATGAGGTGGTGACAGTGGGAGTCCATGAAAATACAGTTTAATATGAGAACAAAGGCATACGGGAATGAGAGTGAGGAAATTGTGTTATTATCTCTTTACATTAGGACCTAGATGTGAAAAGGTTCCATCTCTGTGCAGAACACGAATGATTGTCTGACCAAAATGCACAGTCATTGGTGGTAGTATATGTCTAACTATTCTATGTGATTTGAGCATGTACTGGGCTTCACTGTGATGATGCATTTCTAATGCAGGTAGCAATATTCTTCTGGGGGATAGGCCAGGCCCTACTTGAAGATTTTAAATTGGAAACGCAATGCCTTCCTTGGCAATGCAGTGGGCACTCTTGTCTAGAGCTGCTTCTGTTCTGTTCTCGCTCATTTCCCTTGTGAATTGCATATTTGGCTGGAGGTGTATGCATTTCCCCTTGGTTGAGTTGAGTTGTTAGAGAACACAGGCAGGCCGAGACAGTGATGTTGGTGTGCTGTGTCTGTGCAGGTACCTGAGCCGTGTGTTTGGCATGCACCCAAAGGAGACAGCCAGGCAGCTGAGTCTGGCAGTGAAGGATGGCCTGGTCGTAGAGACTCTCACTGTGGGCTGTAAGGGCTCCAAGGCTGGCATCGAACAGGAGGGCTACTGGCTGCCTGGAGACGAGCAGGTAAGAGAGGGATTTTACCCTGAAGTGATAATACAAACCCCGTATGACGGGTGGATTTCCTGATCAACACCTCCTATGGTTCAGAGGAAACCTTCATTAAATGTTTACATCTTTTTTATTTGTATGGAGTGTCTTGTGTGTGTATATCTGCTATGGTAGACAACTAACATGCAAACCTCACTGGCCACGTTGCAAAATAAATGTACAAATAGATGTTATTCAGTCATTTCACCCCCACCGCTCATGTGAACGAGTGTCTGCGGTAGCTAAGCGCTAAAATAGAACTTGGTTATGTTTTAGACACTCCACAAGTCCTATTCTTATTGGATATCAGAAAGATACAAGCCCACGTGGATGCTTGAAAGACAAATGAGGAGAGATGAATTAAAGATAATTAACTAAAAACAAACTTGTTTTCCCTTTTTTATCTGTGGATTAATCGTCTGAGTAGAGAAACATACGAATTTGTATTCTACAAAAATCCAGCAACAATGAATACATACATTTCAGGTAAAACCCCATGCTCATCTCCCAGGACAAATTAGCTAGCAATAGCAAGCTAGCTTAATGTCCATGAATGTTTTATGTGTTTCGACATGCCCCCAAATTGATATCGTTGGTTCACAGTTGGCTTTGATATTTTAACCTGCGTGTCTTGATCGCGTCTTGTGTGGATGGCGCGTGGCCAGTGTAGTCAGCATGTTAGTTATATATCAGTCATTCAGAGATTCTATGAACTATAGCACTGAATTCAGCATTGACTATAATGACCTGGTGATTCAAGTCATGCTGATCTTTCTCAAATGTTTACTGTATGTGAAGCTGACTTGTTAGTCATAGGTATGGCCATGCACACATTCCTTTTGTACTGTAGCTCTGCTATACACCAAACAAACTGAACCCACACAGTTCAGTCAACACTAGCACTGCTCTTAGGCTGTGTTTATACAGGCTGCCCAATTCTTGTATTTCTTTCCCCACCAATTGATCTTTTGACCAATCACGTCAGATCTTTTCACATCAGGTCAAAATACCAATTAGTGAAAAAAATATCAGAGTTTGGCAGCGTTAACACAAGCAGCCCAAGAGAGCTCAATTGACTGTAGCAGCAGGACTTTAAACATTGCTTTCTGGGTCACTTGCAATCACACAGGAGCCCAATGCCGACGGAAGCAAGGTAAGGGTGCATCGTTGTTTAAAAAAAAAAATTGGTTTGATTTGCTCTGCTTTTATCGCTCTAATTTATTTTACTAACATCATCTCGCGGACAAATCACTTCGGCCACTTGCAGCGCAATATTGGATTTTATGGAATCTTTTTACAGAGCAGCATACTCTAATAGAATATGAAGATAATGGACTCATGGAAATAGTTTAACTGTTTTAAAAATACTTTTTCTCTTTTAATTTTTAATGGTTAGACAATTTTATGTCACACTCAGTAGTTTTAACACCAGAGAAGATGCTGATATTCCATGTGAAAATCTTCCAGAAAGCCCATTGTAGCGCTGTCTCTCGGTGGCCCAATTTCTTGTGGAATGGATCAAAGTGACTTCCTTTAAATATTTGCTCACTACTTATCTACACATGTAACGTTGCTTTAAAAATAGCTACATGAAAAAATCGAATTCATTGCCAGGGTTAAATAAAGTGAAAGCTGTATATTTTCCATGGCTTTGTTTGACACATACAGTACTTCAAATAAATCTACAGATAAATACATCTCTGAAAAATAGTTTCGGAAATATAGTAGTACATTTCAAAGCAATGTCTTTTGAGTGACATAACAAGCAATGCCAACATAGTCGCAGGTTTGTAGCAAGCATATATGATGAGTACATGAGTAGTAGATGTAGTTTTGCAGTAGTAGTAGTAGTAGTAACTCCTCAGGGGGGATGTGTAGCTACGTTCCTCTGTGTGTTACTGTTATGATCTCTGTGTTTCCGGCATGCATTTGGTTTGATGAACAGGGGGGTGTGGTGGTGTGTGATGTCATCTAGTTGTCTATACTATGCCTGTGTCCCAAATGGCACCCACATAACACGTATGGAATTATGTAGTGACCAAAAAAGTGTTAAACAAATCAAAATATATTTGACATACTTCAAAGTAGCCACCCTTTACCTTGAGGACAGCATTTCACACTCTTGGCATTCTCTCAACCAGCTTCACCTGGAATGTTTTTCCAACAGAGTTCCCACATATGCTGAGCACTTGTTGGCTGCTTTTCCTTCACTCTGTGGTCCAACTCATCCCAACCCATCTCAATTGGGTTGAGGTCGGGTGATTGTGGAGGCCAGGTCATCTGATGCAACACTCCATCACTCTCCTTCTAGGTCAAATAGCCCTTACACAGCCTGGAGGTATGTTGGGTCATTGTCCTGTTGAAAAACAAACCAGATGGGATGGCATATCGCTGCAGAATGCTGTGGAAGCCATGCTGGTTAAGTGTGCCTTGAATTCTAAATAAATCAACAACAGTGACAAAGCACCATCACACCACCTCCTCCATGCTTCACGATGGGAACCACACACGCAGAGATAATCTGTTCACCTACTCTGTGTCTCACAAAGACACGGCGGTTGGAACCAAAAATCTCAAATTTGGACTCATAAGACCAAAGGACATATTTCCACCAGACTAATGTCCATTGCTTGTGTTTCTTGGCACAAGCAAGTCTCTTCTTCTTATTGGTGTCCTTAAGTAGTGGTGTCTTTTCAGCAATTCAAACATGAAGGCCTGATTCATGAAGTCTTCTCTGAACAGTTGATGTTGAGATGTGTCTGTTACTTGAACTCTGTAAAGCATTTATTTGGGCTGCAATTTCTGAGGCTCGTAACTCTAATGAACTTATCCTCTGCAGCAGAGGTAACTCTGGGTCTGCCTTTCCTGTGGCGGTCCTCATGAGAGCCAGTTTCATCATAGCGCCTGATGGTTTTTGTGACTGCACTTGAAGAAACTGAAAGTTCTTGACATTTTCCAGATTTATTGACCTTCATATCTGACAGTAATGATGGACTGTCATTTCTTTTTGCTTATTTGAGCTGTTCTTGCCATAATATGGACTTGGTCTTTTACCAAATAGGGCTATCTTCTGTACCCCCACCCCTACCTTGTCACAGCACAACTGATAGGCTCAAATGTGTTTAAGAAAGAAAGAAATTCCACAAATTAACTTCTAACAAGACACACCTGTTAATTGAAATGCATTCCAGGTGAGTGCCTCATGAAGCTGGTTGAGAGAATGCCAAGAGTGGGCAAAGCTGTCATCAAGGCAAAGGGTGGCTACTTTGAAGAATCTAAAATATATTTAGATTTGTTTAACACTTTTTTGGTTACTACAGGATTCCATATGTGTTATTTCATAGTTTTGATGTCTAGAAAATAGTAATAATGAAAAGTCCTTGAGTAGGTGTGTCCAAACTGTTGACTTGTACTGTATGTTACCTCTCCCTTATATTATAGTAGATGGTCAACAGCCTTTTTTTTCTTAAATGGGGATGTTGGATGTCCTTCACTTGATCTCTGAAATAACCATCACCACACTGGAAAATCATGCCATTGTGATGGTGATATTTAACACTCCAGGTGAGGTAGAAAGCTTCATCGGACACAGACAGTTCTTCCCCAGAGGCCTCACCCTTTTTTGAAGTCACAACGACCGTTTCATTCAGAATACAATAGGGCAGGGACACAGAGTGGACAGTGAAGTACCTTTCTACACTTGACTGTACAGTATGACTGGGCCAGGCGCAGAGAAGGAGATCTGTTGAAACAGAGCTGAACACTACCAACAGACTAGGTCTCGCCTGGAAAGAAATGTCTAAAATAGCCCTGGGCCCAGTTTCCCAATAGCAATGTTACTTAGGCTTACGAGTATTTTAACGATGCATCTTTTCTACAATGGCCGAAAATGTAACATGCGTTTCCCAAAACCACGCAGAGAGAATTGAGTGCGTCTTTGCAGAATGTGTCGATAGCAATAGGATCGAAAGAAAGCGAGCGCTGCTTTCGGATCAGCTTTCTCCATTAAAATCTTTGCTTTACATTTATATTTTTTTCACAATACTGATGACTGATCAGCTCCTAGAGAGCTGGGCTATTACCACCTACGGCTGCAAATATTGAGGCAGCTTATTCTAATGTTTACCAAATAAAAATAAACTAAATGACTCATTTTAGGCTAAACATCATGAAATATATATATATAGACAAATTAGACAGTAGCCTACAAGTAGCAAAATAGAACTCAAATGGTTGAACATGAAATGTATTTCAATATGATTGAAATAGGCCTATTGCTTACTGTCTATATTTTAATGCAGTCATCTCTGTTTTCATTTGAAGCATATTTTTATACGCCGCTTGTTTGTATCAATTGCAAAGACATTGGCAACTTTGTTGTGAACTTTATTCTGAAGTTCACTGAGAGACGGAGAACCACGGACATCTTCTTGGTATAAAGGAACGGCAAAAAGCCAGGATTGGTCAGGTGTTAGATTACGAGCGTTTTGAAGTGCACCGGTAATAATAATGGTTTTGGGAAACAGATCTGAGATTTAACGATGCTCCTACGATGGTTCTAACAATGAACTTAGCCTTTGAAGTTGCTTTTGGGAAACCAGGCCCAGGACAGGAAGAGATGGAGGAACTTGTGGAGGGCTCTCATAGCCCACTAGGCTGGGAGTGGCACTGTTTACCGACTGTCGGTCTGTCCTCTTTCCTTTATCCTTTTGACTTTTTATGACTGTGTGTTAGTTTGCTCCTCCTCTCTGCTCACCTGTGATGGAGTGCTCTCCAGCTCACTAGGTTTAAACAGAGCCATGTGCAACTGAGCAGAGCCTAGATGGCGTTGGATTCTGCAATGATGGGGTGTAGTAGGTTAGTTTGTCCTGTGGCTTCCTTAATCTGAAGGAAAGGGTTTTCTGGCTTCCTACATCTGAAAGAAATGGTTTTGTGAGGAGGTGTAGACTAGTTTTTGACATGTTGCAATATAATACAGTCCTTGTTGACTTCCACTCCAGACTGTGTGGAGGAGGAGTGTGACTACCATGGTTGTTGGTTTGAATCCCAGGCAGGCAGGTAGTTTCTGGCTCTGTGCCCCTTAGTGAAACCTGAAATACTATAGAAGATCATTAGGTTAAATCATAAAGGTTTGAGCAGCAGGTTCAGGTTGGCAGGAATTTGCCCCACCCTTCCCTAGCTTCCATCAGCCTTTCATGCATGCACAACCACATCTAGATTTTATATCAACTTTGTCTGCATCCCAAATGGCAGCCTATGCCCTTCATAATGCACTACTTTTGACCAGGGCATTATATAGAGAATATAGGGTGCCATTTGGGACATACACTTCCTCTAGCCTTCTAGTAAGCCAATGTTTCAGCGATGGTCACACATTAGTCTTAGGCCTTCCTTCCAATGAGATTTATCCAAAGATTGTGCTTTGAAACATTGGCTTGCACAGGTGTTATGGTACACAATCCACTGTGCACACACACACACACACACACACACACACACACACACACACACACACACACACACACACACACACACACACACACACACACACACACACACACACACACACACACACACACACACACACACACACACACACACACACACACTTTATTTGTTAGTTAATTAATCAATGATGGGGGTGTTTAATTGCAGACGGAGAAGGAGCCGCCAGAGGAGGTCAGTCAGAATTCACTAACTAAATAAACATTCAATAACTGTTGTAATGTTTGTATAGGCTACCTGTAAAAACATGTGAATTCATGTTTTATTTAACTTGTATTTATTCAGGAAGTCCCATTGAGGTCAGAAGACCACTTTTCAAAGGAGACATGGATATATAACATACATTTTTTGTAGATAATAGAACTGAAAAGTTCCAGTGATGTGCCTTTGTTAAGCCCCAGCACAGGTGTGTGTTGTGGAGCAGCTGGTGTGGTGGGGCCAAGAGTGGCCCCCTGGCTGGGGGTGTAGTCTAGCCGTCAGGTCGGTGCGGAGGGGGGGGCACCGACCATTGTGCTCCGTCTGTTTCAGGAATGGGAGGCGGAGAGCCACGACTGGTACTGCTTCGAGTGCCACCTGCCCGGAGACGTGCTTGTGTGCGACAACTGCTTCCGTGTCTATCACCTAAAATGTCTGTCTGATGAGTACAAGCCCCGGGACAGTGGATCCCACTGGCAGTGTGTGGTGTGCAGGGTAGGTACTCCTATAGGCGGAAGGTAGCCTAGCGGTTAGAGCGTTGGGCCAGTAACCTAAAGGCTGCTAGTTCGAATTATGGTTGCAAAGGGTCGGAAACTTAACGGTACATTTTCTGAATTTTCCTGGAAATTCATCAAAAAAGTTAGCTTGAACCATTTTTTGTGGGATACAAATAAGTCAATTCTAGGTCTTGTGGCATATTTTGGTTAAACTATCCCAAATTCAATGGAATTGCAACCGTCTGCATGCACCACTCTTCCGTCACATGTGCAGCTGATTCTTAAGATCTTGCACACTGATGAGATGCTATTGAGCCCACACTACCTCACTGTCTGAGCCAAGGACTACATGCTTTCTGGTAAGTTTTGATTAAAATACTGGGTGGGGTGAATGCATTTTATATGACATGCATGCCTTTTTGTTAACTAGTAAATAGTAGCCTACAGCAAAGTGTGTTTTAAATCATCTATAACTGTCTGCAAGTTAGTTTTTGCTACCATGTGGGTTTTAGCTTACTTGAGCCTACTAACGGAGGAGTGTTAATTCACCTGTTTCCATACATGTTTCATTTTTTTTTTTTAATCTTACAAAAGAGTTGTTTAATCCAACTGCTTAACTATTTATCTGTACATGGAATTGTATTGTTTTTTTACTCATTTATTTATAATCTTTACAGGAAAATGCCACAGGCACTATCTGATGTGCGGAGACATTTCACTGCAGCCAATGTAGAAGGAAAAGCTGTGTACATTTGCAAATACTGTGCCAAATCATATGTGAAGAAAGCAACAAAGATGCAGAATCATCTGGCCAAGTGCATAAAGTTCCCTCAGCACTCACAACAACCAACAACAACCAGTCCCTCTACTTCTATTTGATATTAAAATGCTGAACCAGACACCTTATCGATAACAACAGCTCATGGTCCTCCTGGAATCAGAAGTTTTCTTTTGACTCAATGGAGGAACGTAGTCAGAGAAATGCTGATGAATGTCTTGCTCGAGCTGTGTATGCAACTGGTTCACCTCTGATACTCACAGGCAATGTGTATTGGAAGAGATTTCTGTTCTTCGGCCAGCATACACCCCTCCAACCAGACATGCTTTATCTACTAATTTGCTGGATGCAGAGTTCAACAGAGTTCAAGTGAAGGTCAAGGAAATCATAAAGAAAGTAGACTGTATTGCAATCATCTCTGATGGGTGGTCGAAAGTTCGTAGGCAAGGAATAATTAACTACATCATCTCCACCCCTCAACCAGTATTCTACAAGAGCACAGCAGACACAAGGGACAACAGACACACCAGTCTCTACAATGCAGATGAGCTGAAGGCAGTCATAAATGACCTTGGACCACAGAAGGTATTTGCACTGGTGACCGATAATGCAGCGAACATGAAGGCTGCTTGGTCTAAAGTGGAGGAGTCCTATCCTCACATCACACCCATTGGCTGTGCTGATAATGCATTGACTCTGCTCCTCAAGGACATCATGGCACTGAAAACAATGGATACACTCTACAAGAGACACAAAGAAATGGTTAGGTACGTGAAGGGTCATCAAGTTATAGCAGCAATCTACCTCACCAAGCAAAGTGGGAAGAACAAGAGCACCACCACATTGAAGCTGCCCAGCAACACCCATTGGAGTGGTGTTGTCATCATATTTGACAGTCTCCTGGAGGGGAAGGAGCCTCTCCAAGAAATTGCCATTTCACAGTCTGCCGATTTGGACAGCCCCATCAAGAGGATCCTCCTAAATTATGTATTTTGGAAGAGAGTGGTAAGCAGCCTGACACTCCTGAAACCAATAGCCATTGAGGGAGATAATGCCATCCTGTCTGATGTTCAGACTCTTCCTGCAGATGTAAGAGAAGCAATCTGTACTGCCCTGCCCACTTCACTGTTGCTCCAAGCAGAGGAAACTGCATGCTCTGAAATACATCAAAATGAGTGAAGACTTGAAGCCCATACACGCCGCAGCGTGCATGTTGGACCCCAAGTATGCTGGCAAGACCATCCTGTCTGTCCAGAGATCAACAAGGCCTATGGTGTCATCACAACTGTGTCTCAGCATCCTTGGCCTGGATGAGGGCAAGGTTCTTGGGAGTCTGTACAATTCCAAGCAAGGGCTTTAGGATGGAGATGCAATATGGAAGTCGTGCCAACATATCTGATCAGCCACCTGGTGGAAGGGACTTTGTGGACCTGAGGCTCTTTCCCCTGTTGCCTCCATCATCCTCCAACATCAGCCGCCTCAGAGCGCAACTGGTCCTTGTTTGGGAACACACACCAAAGCACGCAACAGGCTGACCAATAAAAGGGTTGAAAAGTTGGTGGCCATCCGGGCAAATTCCCTGGCTTTTTGAGCCTGACAACGAGCCATCCTCAACAAGGTTGGAAAGTGACAGTGAAGATGAGGCCTCAGAGTCTGATGTTCAAGACGTGGACATTGAGGAGGACCAGTGAGAAGACGTGGAAGCCTGAATGGAAGACAACTAATACTTTAGTTTCTCGACTATCCTTTTACAGATGTATGTTGAAAACAGTTTGGGAGATGCGATGGATCATTGGGGATCATTCAATATTCCCTTTCTTTTGTTTTTTGGTGAAATCATCCCATGTGAAGAGTCAACTCATTTCATTAAAGTTCAAATTATTATATATTTTTTTCTATTGGAAGGATTGAATCATTTGCAATTATGTCTACTTATAACGTGAAAGGTTTGTTTGTCTCCATATGCTATGGTAAATATAGCCAATGCAAAAAACATCTACATTTAAATGGTATTCATATTAATTTGCATTTATTTCCATTAATTCCCATATATTCCTGTTAATTCCCACGGAAAGTTTCCACCTGAATATTCCCCAAAATGTGCAACCCTAGTTCGAATACCTGAGCCGACATGGGGAAAAATCTGTCTGTGCCCTTGAGCAAAGCACTTAACCCTAGTTTGCTCAAGTGGTGCCGTTCTACTATGGCAGAACCTGTAAAACAACACATTTAACTGAACCTATCCGGTGTATGTGACAAAATAACATATTATATACTCTGTTAGCTCTCATCAGTTCCAATTTACTGCTAGCTACACGTGGTTTGAATAGAGAGCTGGATGGGTTACAGTCATTCACTTTCTCTCTCTCTAGGGTAGTAAAAAGAAGAACCTGAACAAGCAGGAGATGTGCAGATACCTGCGTTTTATCATTCAGCGAATGAAAGAGAGGGTGAGTGTTGCAGTTAGTTTTATGTTCAGGGTAGGGATGCAGGACCAGGCTGTGGCACTGATTGCATCCCAAATGGCGCCCTATTCCCTATATAGTGCACTACTTTTGACCAGCCCTCCTATAGGGCTCCGAGGGTGCCATTTGGAACGCTACACTGTATTGAATCAGAGCTCTGCCATGTTTTACTCTACTTTAAATCAAGGCTAGTAAAATGTCCCACCACAATGGCTAGGGTTAATCCCAGCTCCCCTCCTCCTTTTCGCCCATAAATCATATTATTTCTCTCCTGGCACTGTAGGCCGTGGACCTGAACAAGAAAGGCAAAGACACTCAACACCCGATGTACAGAAGGCTCATCCATACCACGCTGGACGTCTCCAACATTCAGGAGGTAACTCCCCGCAATACACTGCTGAACACAGGATTTCACTTTTTTTCTGTCCCAAATGGCACCCTATTTCATATGTATAGGGAATAGGATGCTATTTGGGCTTTAGTCCATGTTGTTTGGTGAGGGTCTGTGTAAGGGCACGTCAGATGTAGCCCCAGTATAAAGCTGTGATTGTGTAGCTGAGGCTTTCAGATTGCCTCGTCACAGCGAGGGCAGGGCGTCAGTGAGGTCTCCTCTGCACCGTGATCACTGGTAGTTCCCGCCAGCCAAGCCCTGCCTGCCAAATTGGCTGGGAAACAGCACAGCGCTCCCCGCCACTGTCTCAGGGTAGTATTCATTAGTGCACACTGTAGCAAAACGTTCAGCTTAGTCCCTCCCTGTTCCAGTTGGTTTTCTTCTGTTTGGTGCTGAATAGGCCTCTGGATAGGCTGGAAAACAGCACAGCGCCTCCCTGGTTTGGGTCTCGGTCTCTGGGTCTGTGGTGCACTGCCCTCCTCTGGTCTCTTATGGTACTGCAACTGCACCACACAACCCCCTCTCTGCTGCCCTACCCAGTGTGAATGAATAGTCTTCTTTGTGTTCTCTCTGTCTCTGTATCACTGTCTATGTGTTGCAGAACCTAACCGAGGGGAAATACAAGAGCTTCGACGAGTTCAAGGCAGATGCCCAGCTGATCGTGCACAACACTGCCATCTTGTTTGGAGGTGGGGGGGTGTGTGTGTCGTTCACAACCATGCTGTTATTATGGGTTGTGTCCTAAATGGCATCCTATTCCCTTTATACTGCACTACGTTTGACCAAGGACCATAGAGCTCTGCTCTACAGTCGTGCACTATATAGGGAATAAGGTTTCCTGTGGGAAACATCTGTGAAGAGCAAGTTTTGCTGTCAGATTTCCTTCCTACTATTATTAATTGCAGCTTAGAAAATAAGACCGTATAGTTGTGGCAGATATGTAATTTGAAGGAAGCACGAAGTCTGAACTGTTATTGATTGTCTACCAAAAATTGTGGAGGATCATGTCTCTCTATGTAGTTACAATGCATTTGTGGTGGCATGTTCAATGGAACAAAATCCTTACAATGTACTTCAATGTTATTTTCCCAACGTTAACGAAACCCGTTTTTGTTGCAGTTCATAGTGACCAGGCTGAAATAGCGCGGTTGCTCTACAGTGACACATGCCATGAGGTAAACAGTTTTTTTCCCTCTTTTCTTTTCTGAACTAAATGTGACAGATTTGTATTGTAGTATTCTAGGTGGTTGTGTTGTGAGTGGCAGGGCAGCTGTTCTCCGTGTCTCTTCATCATTCGCTCCACGTCTCGCTCTCTCTCCAGCTGAACGAGTTGATGCTGTGTAAGAACTGCTTCTTCCTGTCCAACGCTCGGCCCGTCAACTGGTTCTGCTACCCCTGTGTGAGTATCAAGCGGTCTTGCCTTCAATGCTCCTGGGGCGTTGATTGTTGAAATGATCAAGATATCAACTCAATGTAATATTGGCCGAAATGTTAGGGCTATGTCTGAAACGTTATTGCCCCAATAGAATTGCCATAAGGGGACAAATGAAGTTGAATGAATTGTATGTGTGTATTATCTGGTGTCGTTTGCCCTGTGCTGATCTGGGGTCGTGCTTGTTGTCGCAGACTCCTAATCATGAGGTTGTGTGGGCTAAGATGAAGGGCTTTGGCTACTGGCCGGCCAAGGTCCTGCAGAGAGAGGACAATCAGGTGGACGTCCGCTTCTTTGGCCACCAGCACCAGAGGTAAGCCATCACACTGATACAGAGGCTGCGTCCCAAGTGGCACTGTATTCCCTGTGTAGCTCACTACTTTCAACCAAAACGTTCATCAAAAGGAGTGCACTATAAGGTGCTAGAACTCATCTCCCACCAGAGGTCAGCCATCACACTCGTGCTGATAGACAGGGCATAGTTATCGTGCCGCTACTTATGCAACAGCCTTATCACTAGGACACGAGAGTCTCTGGATCTGAGGGCCAACTGTATTGACACGCAGAGCGGCGGATATATCATAGTGGATCATTTTAAACTTTCGAACACCCAGAATTTCTTGTCTGTACTCTATCATTTCTAGGCTGACGGCTCAAACGGAATTCTTCTGCTCCTCTGTCTGATACTGTCGTCGCTGAAGTTGTTTTGTGGTGACGAGGGGTGTTGTACCAAACAAAGTCAGAGTATCAAAGCGCAATTTCCAAAGAATGTTCTGGCTGTGGCCCAACTCATCGGTTTCTGTACCAATCAGACGGCCCTGAATGTGTTCACATTCGGTGAAGGGTCGGGAGGTACTCAGATCCAGACTCTGCGGAGAAGAAACTAATGTCCGTGGGCATGGCGTAGCGTTTGGCCAGAGCAAGGCATCTTGCTATCCATGCAATATAATTTCCCCTGGCTATGGAGCTTTGAGAGATTCCCTGGCTGCTCTGACGGTTGTCCCTCTTCCTCCCCCTCCTCCTTGTCCCCAGAGCGTGGATCCCTGCAGACAACATCCAGGACATCAAGGTGTCGGTGCAGCAGCTGCAGGTGAAGCGCAGCGCGAGCTGGAAGAAGGCCTGTGATGAGCTAGAGCTGTCCCAATGCTTTCAGAGGGAGGGCCGCTTCTGGAAAACCAAGGCGGTGGAGAGGCTGGAGGAGAGGAGAGGAGGCGGAGAAGAGAGGCTGACAGAGAGGCCGGAGGAGGCAGAGTACTCAATCTCCTCCACCAGCAACAACAACGATCAGGTCAAACATGTACGTATGCATGCAATAGCCTCACACACACACTCTCTCACATACATACATAGGTATTTTTTATTTGCATGTTGAAAATAAGCTCACTAAAAGCTGCTCTGGTGTGTTTTTAGTAGCTAATTTAATATTACAGGTCCTGTAATAAATTAGGAGGAATTTCAATGATGTCAGACATCTCTGATACTGCACTACTTGTAATCCAATATGTTTTTCTCCCCAGCCGAAAGCAGACAGACAGGCAGACCGAGACCGTCAGCCAGACAGGCAGGAGCCTAAAGCAAAGAAGAGCCGTCGCAGTCAAGCTCCTGAGCCCAAAGAGGAAGCCACTGTAAGTATCCCAACACTACTGTTGTACGGTCACCTTAGCCAGTGTGTTACCATGGTATGTGTCTGTGTGTTTCATTTGAAGTGTTTTAGGGCTTGATTTGTGTGTGTGTGTGTGTGTGTGTGTGTGTGTGTGTGTGTGTGTGTGTGTGTGTGTGTGTGTGTGTGTGTGTGTGTGTGTGTGTGTGTGTGTGTGTGTGTGTGTGTGTGTGTGTGTGTGTGTGTGTGTGTGTAGGGAGATGTATGCGTGTGTCTGTTTCTTTGTTTGTTTGCTTGATTCTCTCTCCATCTCTGACCTCTCTTCCCCCAGGACCCGGAGCCTGAGATGGAGGCTGTGAGCAGCAGCCAGGAGATCCCTGTGACGACTCCCCATCAGCCAGAGAAGCTGTCTGTCTCCACGCAGACCAAGAAGGCCTCAGCCACCTTGCCACGCAGCCTACACCGCAGCACCCAGACCACCTCTGACGGAGCCTGCCAGAACATGTGCCACGAGAAGTACACCAAGATCTTCAACGATGTCAAGGACATGATGAAGGCCGACAACCAGAGGGAGACAGAGCGCATGGTTCGAGAGGCCCTGGAGAAGGTGAGGGAATGGGGGATTTAGACTGAGTAGGACATAGAACAGTAGGACACTGAGAAAAGCTTTTATTGAATTATTCTTAAAGAAAAGGAAACACGCTAACACACAAGTATACCACAGGTATCCAAGTTGAGGCTCATTTTCTGTGGTGTGTCTCCAGCTGCGTTCTGAGATGGAGGACGAGAAGAGGCAGGCGGTGAGCAAGGCAGTGTCGGGGGGCCAGGCTGAGATGGAGAGAAAGTGTAAGACGGTGAAGGAGAAGTGTAAGGAGGAGCTGGTGGAGGAGGTGAAGAAGATGGTGGCCCAGCACAAGCAGCTCATCTCCACCACCAAGAAGAAGCAGTGGGTGAGTGAGAGCCTTCTCTTTCCCTTGTTTTCTCTACCACACACAGCTCAGTCTGTTGAGACCTGAGGGGCTAAATCCCCAAAAATATTTGGACACGCACAGTTCATTCATTGTTTTTTAAATGGATTTGTCCCACACCCCCACTACCTACAGTGGTAGCTAAGCACATCTTTGACCTTTTGGGATTTTTAACTCCATAACCAAAAGGCCAATACATAATTAGAGCAGTACTAGACATAGTCAATATAAAGTATCAATTGAATATGACAGTGACTTAACAGCAAATTAGTTATTTGTTAAAGTGGTATTCACAAATTACATCACAGTAATGTACGAAAGAATTCAAGACTAAAGAGGATCCATGTCAGTTCTGACTGTGTGTTTATCCTCCAGTGTTATAACTGTGAGGAGGAAGCCATGTCAGTTCTGACTGTGTGTTTATCCTCCAGTGTTATAACTGTGAGGAGGAAGCCATGTCAGTTCTGACTGTGTGTTTGTCCTCCAGTGTTATAACTGTGAGGAGGAAGCCATGTCAGTTCTGACTGTGTGTGTCCTCCAGTGTTATAACTGTGAGGAGGAAGCCATGTCAGTTCTGACTGTGTGTTTGTCCTCCAGTGTTATAACTGTGAGGAGGAAGCCATGTCAGTTCTGACTGTGTGTTTGTCCTCCAGTGTTATAACTGTGAGGAGGAAGCCATGTCAGTTCTGACTGTGTGTTTGTCCTCCAGTGTTATAACTGTGAGGAGGAAGCCATGTCAGTTCTGACTGTGTGTTTATCCTCCAGTGTTATAACTGTGAGGAGGAAGCCATGTCAGTTCTGACTGTGTGTTTATCCTCCAGTGTTATAACTGTGAGGAGGAAGCCATGTCAGTTCTGACTGTGTGTTTGTCCTCCAGTGTTATAACTGTGAGGAGGAAGCCATGTCAGTTCTGACTGTGTGTTTATCCTCCAGTGTTATAACTGTGAGGAGGAAGCCATGTCAGTTCTGACTGTGTTTATCCTCCAGTGTTATAACTGTGAGGAGGAAGCCATGTCAGTTCTGACTGTGTTTATCCTCCAGTGTTATAACTGTGAGGAGGAAGCCATGTCAGTTCTGACTGTGTGTTTGTCCTCCAGTGTTATAACTGTGAGGAGGAAGCCATGTCAGTTCTGACTGTGTGTGTCCTCCTGTGTTATAACTGTGAGGAGGAAGCCATGTCAGTTCTGACTGTGTGTTTATCCTCCAGTGTTATAACTGTGAGGAGGAAGCCATGTCAGTTCTGACTGTGTGTTTATCCTCCAGTGTTATAACTGTGAGGAGGAAGCCATGTCAGTTCTGACTGTGTGTTTATCCTCCAGTGTTATAACTGTGAGGAGGAAGCCATGTCAGTTCTGACTGTGTGTTTATCCTCCAGTGTTATAACTGTGAGGAGGAAGCCATGTCAGTTCTGACTGTGTGTTTGTCCTCCAGTGTTATAACTGTGAGGAGGAAGCCATGTCAGTTCTGACTGTGTGTTTGTCCTCCAGTGTTATAACTGTGAGGAGGAAGCCATGTCAGTTCTGACTGTGTGTTTATCCTCCAGTGTTATAACTGTGAGGAGGAAGCCATGTCAGTTCTGACTGTGTGTTTATCCTCCAGTGTTATAACTGTGAGGAGGAAGCCATGTCAGTTCTGACTGTGTGTTTATCCTCCAGTGTTATAACTGTGAGGAGGAAGCCATGTCAGTTCTGACTGTGTGTTTATCCTCCAGTGTTAGAACTGTGAGGAGGAAGCCATGTCAGTTCTGACTGTGTGTTTATCCTCCAGTGTTATAACTGTGAGGAGGAAGCCATGTCAGTTCTGACTGTGTGTTTATCCTCCAGTGTTATAACTGTGAGGAGGAAGCCATGTCAGTTCTGACTGTGTGTTTATCCTCCAGTGTTATAACTGTGAGGAGGAAGCCATGTCAGTTCTGACTGTGTGTTTGTCCTCCAGTGTTATAACTGTGAGGAGGAAGCCATGTCAGTTCTGACTGTGTGTGTCCTCCAGTGTTATAACTGTGAGGAGGAGGATGTGTGTATCCTCCAGCCATGTCCTCCAGTGTTTCTGAGGAAGCCATGTCAGTTCTGTGTGTGTTTATCCTCCAGTGTTAGAACTGTGAGGAGGAAGCCATGTCAGTTCTGACTGTGTGTTTATCCTCCAGTGTTATAACTGAGGAGGAAGCCATGTCAGTTCTGACTGTGTGTTTATCCTCCAGTGTTATAACTGTGAGGAGGAAGCCATGTCAGTTCTGACTGTGTGTTTGTCCTCCAGTGTTATAACTGTGAGGAGGAAGCCATGTCAGTTCTGAATGTGTGTTTGTCCTCCAGTGTTATAACTGTGAGGAGGAAGCCATGTCAGTTCTGACTGTGTGTTTATCCTCCAGTGTTATAACTGTGAGGAGGAAGCCATGTACCACTGCTGCTGGAACACCTCCTACTGCTCCATCAAGTGTCAACAGGAGCACTGGCACGCCGACCACAAACGCACCTGCCGCAGGAAGAGATGAACAACAACCCCCCCCCCCATTGGCTCTCCCCTGATGTAACTTACCCAACCACGCCCCTACCTGACTTCCTGAACACTTTCTGGACCGAATATATGCGGGGAAAAAGTTATTTTCATTTTATTTCAGTACTTTATTTAATATACCCAGTGTATCGATTTTAAAAATACATATATTATCAAGAGCATGGCTCGAATGATTGTTTTTTATTTTATTTTTATGAAGTGCTAATTTGACCTATGTTGCAGAATGTGTTATTTAAGTGTCTAGTAATAGATGAACATTAACTGAAAACATTTTATTACCTGCATTTTTTTTTCACTTTTCTTACTGTTAATGTTTAACAATGAATATTACAGTCTATCTTATACCGTAAGTACAATTGCAGCGTTGAATAAGCTCTGCTTTCATACAGAAAATATTTTTTTAAATGCTGAAAATCATGAGAAACAAAATGTAATTGTGAAAAAAGGAAATGATCCATACATTGTTTTGCATGATTTTATCATGAACATATTTTGGTAAATAGCACCTTTTTATTGTTTTTATCCATTTTCAAGTCTCTTAAACGTCGTTGGGAACAGGGTTATGAAGTCAGCTATAAAGATGTTGACAAATCTTCCCTTTTTTATTATGCACATTTTGAATATACTGTCATTTTTATGAATTAAAGAAAAAGTTATACATTTCTTGGGAATATATAGCAATCTTCACTGAGCTGGATCTTAGAGAGGTTCCTTCATAATTTGACCGTTTGCACATTTAATTTCATGACCCAAATGCTTTGTAATATTGCCAAAAATGACATTTGTTAAACCGTATCTGAAGAGAAAGTGCGTGCTGTTTTTTCCCCTCTTGTTTATGGTTGGCACCAGTGCCATGGTTATTGTGATGTTCACTGTAAGTACGGTTTTAGAATGCTCAGTGACTAGTTAGACATTCACTGCTTATGCTGTTGGTGGCCAGTGCCTGTTTTTTTCAAAACTATCCTCATATTCTGAGTGAAGAGATGTGCATGTTGATTAGTTCCACATTTTTATTACTAGAAAAATAACAAGCTTGCAAAGTATCTTGGTTTCCCCATAGACAATGAATACGGATGGACCAATATAAAATATGCAAATATCAACGGTGATCAGGCTTATCTTTTAGTACTTTGTATTTTTTCTTACTGGAGTCTGAATAGTGTTATCCTTTGCTTAACTTGTCTTGGATCATTTCTTAAAGGGTAATGTAATTGCCAATTTTATTTAGAACAGAAGTACTAACCAAGAGGCTACTTGGGAAGTCAGCCATTATTGTAAGTCCATGTGGCTGTTTCCTTAGTTATGAAGAGCTGACTGAACAGAGGAAAGGTCATCCCCTGCATTCATTTTGCCTAGTTTTGGACACCCGGTTTTCAATGATGGCAACTCTCGCTCTTCCGTTAGCTCCGACAAAGTGTATCACTTTTCAGAGCTAACACAATTTTTTTGTATTCGTTCGAACACGATGACAAATAATGGCGTAGACTATTTCTTTTCAATCTCTTTTTCTCGTACCCTAACCCATAGTCTGTTTTGTTGTTTTTCAATCAGAGAAGCAGTGTAATGTTTTAGAAGTAATGAACAAACTGCCTGATTTGCCACATGTAATCATGTTGTGTTTAATCCTGATACACTTCCTCAGGAGACTGAACAGAATCCTGATGCCCTGCACGAATGCCACAACCTTTCCCTCCCTGTCTCATGGTGTTAACAAAATCATATTCTGTTTGTCATGGTTGCACATGTAAATAAACTGGTTCCTTTACACCATGTCATTCTAATGCGATTAAAGGCGACACACACTGATGGTGCATTCTAATGGAAGTTATTAACAATGCTGAGGTTTGCAAGTAGTTCACCATTGGCACGCTGCAGGCAGTAGTTAACTCATCTGCCCTCTATTAGTAAGGCTAAGAGAGAGGACCAATGTAATTGGGAATCAGATTAAGCTGTTGATATGTTGCCTTGAAAACCAGTAGACCCCTGCAGTTCTTCTTAATTGGTCAACTGTTTATCTATTACTGAGGTGAGTATCACTGTCCAGACCTCAACCACTCCCCTTAACACAAATGTTTGGTCTTCATTGTTTCGGAAAGTGTTGTTGCATAGGAGTTAAATCCGATCTGATAATTGTATTGTTTACTGATAGAGGATGTATTTGTCCATCCCTGTATTAATTAGTTATTTCCCTTTGTGGAAATATTTTGATGTCATTCACGTTTTAAAGTATTTCTGGAAACTTGCATGAGTACGATGTGCATATTATGTTCCTTTTTTTCTCTCATTTTAAAAGAGCGTCGTACTTCCTGAAAATGATGCAATATGACAATTATATTTTCCCTTCAAATTGCATTCTAGCAAATTCTCACTTTTCTGTCGAGAAAAGGGTAACGTCTCACACACGACTACATCTAAAACCTCCCCCCCTGTCCAGATGTACACTGTTAATCGTGGCTTAAAGGTCGACATTGGGCACGAAAAATGGTCCGTCTCGTTCTCAATTTTCGAACAGAAATGGGGTGTACTTTGTGGTTAATCGACGTCATTCCAACGTAGCTAGTTCGTTAGCTAAACTTGTCACTAGCCAATAACCTATCCAGTATGTGTTGACGTCATTTCATAGGATTTTTTTTTAGACCAGAAGCTGTAGACGTCGGTAAGACTTGGCATTTCTGAGGCCAAACAATTTTGAACGTGCATTGATCAGTTATACAGTTTTAAAGTGTTTATTTTTGTCCAAGGTCGACCTTTAAAATGTTCTATGCTACTGGCATTTTAACGCATTAGCTAGCAATATGTATATACATATATTCTATGTGCTAACATGGAGAATAAATGTATTAAAGTTCCTGTAGTTGAATATTCATTTATGTCCATCTGAGGGTATTTTAGGGCTCTATTCAAGCTATCACTGAAGCGTTACAGATTGAGTGGTTAGAAATGTACAGGTAATTTCTGATTGAGCCAACATATTGCTGGGTGTAAGGTGAATGCAGTCTTCGCTGATGCGGGAACATTGCCTTTCAATTTCAATAACGCTGAACTTCCATGATATGGATTGAAGTAACTGGTCAAAAGTAGTTCACTAAATGAATAAATGGGTGCCATTTGGGTTGAAACCTGAGAAATATCTCAAAAGTTTTCAGGGTAAGACAGAAAAATAGTTTTCTTGAACTTAAGTACTTTTTGGATCAGTAAAACAATATTTGCTGCGCAAAAAAAACACATTTTCAAACATACTTTTTCTCATTGTTTGCCTTACCATAGGCTAGGATTCAATCCGATCAATGGTAGATCCCTGTAAGTGTGCTTGACATTTACAGGTCATTTTCAATTGAACCGACATGCATGTTTACCGTGAAAGCGGAAACATTGCCGAAAAGGCAATCCGGTTAAATCCCGGCCCTATTCTTGAAAAAGGCAGGTAGTGTCAACACTAAATTAATGGTTGTGATTATAGGATGTGAAAAACATTAATTCCATATAGCCAACGTTGGGGAAAATGAGAGTTCGCCAAAGACATGAAGATGATTCAAATAGGTCATTTGTTTCGCTTTCACCGCGATGAAAGACTTTGGGCTGGATTCATTCCATATCGAGAAAGATCCTCGTAAAACATTTTAATGTAATTTCCTATTGAGCCGACATATGCAGCGTTTACCGTGAATGCGGACACGAACATCGCCTTTAAACTGAATTCAAACTAACGCAGCCCTTCCTCGCACTTGAATGAACCTACGCAAGCTTGATCAGTTTCCCAAACAGTCTCCTAACACGGAACCCAGACTGGCTGCGCGTGCGTCATCGTGCATAAATATATTTTGTCCCCCCACACCAAACGCGATCACGACACGCAGGTTAATTAAATATGAAAACAAACTCTGAACCAATTACATTAATTTGGGGACAGGTCGAATAGCATTAAGTTTATGGCAATTTAGCTAGAAAATTTGTCCTAGAATATAAACAGAGTTATTTTACCTGAAATGCACGGAGGTCCTCTACTCAGACAATTAATCCACACATAAAACGATCAACTGAATAATTTCTAGTCATCTCTCTTCCTTCCAGGCTTTTCCTTCTCTTGATTTTATATTGCGAGTGAAGAGATGGGAGAAGCAGGACTTGCAGCTCGATCTGCGTCAGAAATAGAACTGATTTATTTTTTAGCCCTTGGCAACGCAGACACTCCTTGGTGTGCATGAGCAGTGTGGGTGCAATAATTTAATAATATATATTTCTAAATGTATTTTGCGATGCGAGCGGTGTAGTCGGCCTGTAACACCCTGACTACACCGCTCGCGCCAATACATTTAGAAATCTATAATCTTCAATTATTGCACCTGTAACGGATGTGAAACGGCTAGCTTAGCGGTGTGCGCTAAATAGCGTTTCAATCGGTTACGTCACTTGCTCTGAGACCTTGAAGTAGTAGTTCCCCTTGCTCTGCAAGGGCCGCGGTTCTTGTGGAGCGATGGGTAACGATGCTTCAAGGGTGAATGTTGTCGTTGTGTGCAGAAGGTCCCTGGTTCGGGGACAGTTTAAAATTATACTGTTACACACCCACACTGCTGACATGCGCCAACGAACGTCTGCGTTGCCAAGGCCTAAAATAGGAGTCAAGTTCTATTTGTGAAGCAGATCTCGCAGCAAATCCTGCCTCCCATCTCCTCATGCCTCTCTCATCTCCTCACTCCCACATTGCTTTTAAAAGCTGCAATATAATAAAATCCCAGCTTTAATTGTATTTGTTTTCAGCCACCAACAGTATTTACATTTAACCATGCAAACTTGCTCACAAGTGAGTTCTAGATTTCCAATCCAGCTGTTTTCTTCATACCGAAAAATGTTTTATTTGAAGATATTCCCAAACATGTAGATACAGTAGGCCTAAGACTTTATGGAAATAAATTAACGGAATAACCACTAAAAGCAAACATGTAAACCTATTCCCAAAATTAGGACTTCATTACAAAAATATGTCAAAATCCCAAATATAAGGAGCCTATTTAAATCTGTCAAAATATACTACATGAATTAGAAAGACTATATTGTGCTACTTCCATTAAATGCTCCAATGTGCAAACACTGAAATAGTTATTCTTGTAACTTATACCATGACATTGTTGAATACTTGTTTCTGATTGGCTTGAAGGGCATTCTAGAGCGTGCATTATTTCCCTATTACGCATGGTATAATTCAATGGCTGTAGTTCATTACATGTTCTATGTTTGATCTGCTTTTAAAAGCAAAAGTTGAATTTAAAACATTATTTCCCATTGTTAAATCGATTTTCATAACAGCAAGCTAGGACTGATGGTTTGTTAGCTAACGAGCAAGTATGTTTGTTTGGTTACTACTACTACTACTACCTACTTGCTAGCTACTTCAGTGGATGTTGAAACATTTGTACCTGCAAATTAACACATTTTTGCAGTGGTATAAAAAGGGATAATCAACATGAGGCTCTTCATTCTCTGGAAAATAATGCAACGCCACTAGCACATTGTGCTCATCGTTCTAGAACACACAGCCCCTTGATTATCCCTTACATATTTCACTACACTCAAACAAATATATGCATGTATGAAAGTTGCCATAGTTGATGGATTTTGTAATACATTTTGAAAACCGTAATACACATCTTCAGATTAGATTTTCATATGGGTAGACCTGTGTAAACCTTTTCACAATAGGAATGGCTCAGATCTCTTTAATGAAAGCCACCAAATATCAGCAGTGTACCAGATGAATTTGCAACAAGTAGATATACAGCACTGCGACAAGTATAGGATGGGACAATTATCATTTTTCAATGAACAGCTATGAAACAGTATAAACGCGTGTCTCAACCGAGGGCTATGAGCTTAGCACACACTCATCTGTTACTTTGTAAATCTCTAGAAACGGTTCACTGTAATGTTTGTGAGTAGAATGTATTGCCTCGGTTGAGATAAGCCTTTCAAAATATAACAAGTGGCAAAACATTAAATAGTTCCGATGTGCACAGACTGCGCTGTTGAGGCTGGCTGACTCAGTATTTGTTATTTCGCATCAGTCAGTCTAGGTTAAATATCTTTTTAAAGTCGTAATAGAGCAAACTGATTGATTGATGGCTTTGATTCATGATACATTATACGACCATGGAAGATATGGAAAACTTGCTATGTAATGTGTGTATGAACAAAGTCAACAAAACCCAAAATCTCATTGGTAACATATCAAATATGCTTGGGCATATGATAGAATTACATTGAGATGCAACCTCAAACAGCAGTTAGGTAGCCTAGCAGTTAAGAGCGTTGGGCCCATAACCAAAAGGTCGCTGGTTTGAATCCCGAGCCGACCAGTTAACATCTGTCAATGTGCCCTTTAGCTGGGCACTTAACCCTAATTGCTCTGCTAAAATTTAAACACTGTGTACTGCTGCAATAAACAAACATTTTATAGTCAAAATCATTGAAATATTTATTTAATTCAAAGACTTATCCCAACTCAGTTCAGACATTTTTTGATTTAAAAAAAAAGTCAGGGTCATTCTTGCCAATAAAAAGAATGCTGTGTAGATACTAGAAAGTGCTTTTAAAGATTCTAATGTGTTGAACTAAAACATTCTTAGCCATGAACTTTACCATCAAATCATGTATGTTTCCACACAGATTTAAGGTTTCACTCTCCCCCAAAACTGCTCTTCCACATTATGATAGTTGCCTCAGGATTTATTCCTCTAAAGGGTTTCCGTAAAAGTGTTGTCTTGTAATTTTCCCCTCTGACATCAATATAGGAGCCCTGATTGGTCTCTCAATGTAAAAATATTAAGGACTAAACTTTTTATTAAATTCTGGTGAAGATCTCCAACCTGTTGTTTCAGAAACAAGTGTTTGACATGCCAGCACAAAGACATACTCATCATCACTCCCGCCGGAGGCGTTTCTACCATCATCCTTCTCACAGACATTTCTCAAAAAGTGCTTTTGATCCTTTCAGAGCTGTTTATCTCTGAAATGCAGTACTGCATGATGTCTGACGTACACAGAGCTGAACATGTTGAGTTGTTTGAAGGACATAAAAGGGGATGACTATAAGGATTCAGACTGTCCTCTCAATAACTGCACACATTTTCCTTGGTGAATCCTAGGTCTTTTTAATTAATATAGATCTATATTTGATATACTTGATGTGATACTAGTATTCACTCAAGATAATACAATGCTTTGTTTTTATATTAGCAAATATTCAAGATTAAAACATTCTTGAATGTCCTCTCTCATATACTTCTAAAGTGAACAAAATAAATTAAAATCAGTTTTTGTACATACTTACATGATATGAAATAACATAGTGTTTTCCTTCAATTGAAGTATAATGATATTGAACAAGACAACTGAGTAAAAGGCTGCTGTAGTTGAAATAATCACACTGGTTTCTCACTGGTTTCTCACTGGTTTCTCACTGGTTTCTCACTGGTTTCCCACTGGTTTCTCACTGGTTTCTCACTGGTTTCCCACTGGTTTCTCACTGGTTTCTCACTGGTTTCTCACTGGTTTCTCACTGGTTTCTCACTGGTTTCCCACTGGTTTCTCACTGGTTTCCCTTGTAGTTGGGACAGTTGTCACAAAAAAATAAATGTTAGCACAGAACTAAAAACGTAGTTGGTAAAAAAAACAAAAATAAAACAATATGTTTTACCTCATATTGTAAAGTTCAAGCACAAACTTGATATGTCCTGTATCAAAACATATCTGTATTTGTAATGACTGATATAAAAAAAGGTCAACATAAAATACCATTTGCCACAGCGTGTAAATATTCTTTAAAAATACCCTGACCTCTTAGAGGGCAGATAAAAAACAACAAGCGACTTCAGCAATACGCAACATGAAAATATATACACACTTAAAGCAATAACCAAAAAAGCTCAAATCTAATCAACTAGACTGGCACTCTCCCATCATCGACACACAGAGCTCCTTCCATTCCAATCTTTCACCACACTAACCAGTCTCCTGTTCCTGACAATTCTAGGCGTTTTTGTTTTGAACTAGCGGCAACGTCCCACAAACTAGGCGAGCGCCTGGATCCAGGACTCACGTCCTCTCCCCCTCCTCAGAGACCAGAGGTCCTCTCTCCCCCTCCTCAGAGACCAGAGGTCCTCTCTCCCCCTCCTCAGAGACCAGAGGTCCTGTTGCATTGCAGTATGTACATAAAGCTCGGCCCGTCGGTTCAAGGCCTTGTCTATGGTCTAGTAGGTCTCCAGCTGGCAGGCTACATGTTATAAGCCACGTAGATGGGGTCCAGCTGGTCGGCCAGGAAGCCGTCCCGGAGGTGCATCCTCTGCTTCTCCCCCCGGGAGTTGATGGGGATGACCCCAATGTCCACCACCACCACCACCCCCACGATCAGGTAGTGTTCCTCCAGAACCACGTTGGTCACCAGGGGCACCAGGTCCAGGGCCTCCTGCTCCGACCCATCCAGCTCCACCACCACCACCAGGAGGTTGGTCCACGTAAACACCGCACTGCAAGGGAGAGACAGACAGGTAGTCAGGTTCAGTCAGGTTAAACAACATGAGCTACTGGTCTGAACCATCCAGCTCCAACACCAGGAGGTTGATACATGTGAACACTGCAACAACAAACCGTATAAGTAGGTACTGTGCATGTTGTAAGTTAGCTACTCTGCCATTTCAACAAACAGTAAGTCAATCTAGGGCATTTCAACTGGTCACCATTAACAACTTGTAATTGAACATAATCAGCTTGATATTTGAACAGAAAATCATTTGGTAAAATGCCCCTACTGCATGCGTTTGTCCTGATTCGATATATACAATAGGCTGATCAGATCCTTCTATACATCTGACCTTTATATAGTTAACTAAAGTTTTTCTGCATCGTACTGGCCGCCTACTTGCTTTCTCTCTTGGATAAAATGTCCCGAAAACGTTGAGCTACACCAGAACCACAAATCCCCAAGCTACTGTATTTTATCAGGATGCTTATCATGTAGCCTTATGAAGTTACAGTCATCACCATTCTGTGATGCTCTTATGCGTCCTGATAACGGAGGTCTCGATGTCGATGGGGTGGTACCTCATTCCCCTCAGCTCCATGGCCTCATCCAACGCCCCCACCACGTACAGGGCATCGTGTCGCTCTGCACACACACACACACACACACACACACACACACACACACACACACCCACATAATAACAAACTGCTGCTACTGGATGTGAAGCTCACCTGTGAAAGTATGCATGATAAGTAGATTTGGTAATGAAGGGAACACGTAGCTTACCCCCGCTGGCATCAGTCAGTTCGGTCCTCCTGAGGAAGCCCAGGTATCCGGTGCGGGCCCAGATTGTCTGTGTGTCTCCAAAGCTCAGACGGGAGGTAAAGTGGTCTGACTGCAGGGCCTCGTCTCCATACACTGTGAAGTAGCCGCTGGCATTGTGTCCACTGCATACCCAGATCTGTGAGCAGGACAGCAATTCAATGTTTTAATTCATGCTTTTTAAGTGAGATCCTCTGGGGATCCAATCCATGTCTAGTTGTATGATTGTTTACCCAAATTAATTCAGAACAACTCAGCCCTTAAACTCACAGGACCACTGGACGTATCGCTAATATCAAACATGTTATAGTGGATCTGTGTACAGACCAATCCAGTGACAGATGTGTACTTTTAGACTAATTACATAACACTTACTGATCTTAGAACATTATACTGGATATCTAAGATATTAATGGTGTGCTCCTTAAAGGGAGACCACCATCAACAACATCTGTGAACATGGTGTGTTTCTATGTTTTGTAGTAAAACAGAGAAGAAGACAGTGTTCCCAATGACATCATCGGTGTGCATCCTGTGATGTGAACCAATGGCATTGCCTACTAATTGGTTGATGAGGTCATTGGATAAACCATCTTCCGCTATATATTTTACTACAAAACATAGAAACGCCCCATTGTTACAGATGTTGCTGTTTGGGGTGGTGCTGGAATATGAAGTTTAAAAATGGTGAAATTTCCCTTTATTAACATCAAGTGAGACTGAAGTTATGTGGGCTGACTCTTGAAGTACACAGAGAGAGACTATTGTAGTTTAGTCTAATGAGAGAGTGAATATCTAATGAGCTATGACACTTAAGTACAGAGAGAGACTATTGTAGCCCAATTTATTGTAGCTTGTATTGAGTTTAATGAGTGAGTGATTATGTCTCAACCAACCTCTCCAAGATGCGAGTCTCCCAGCGGTCCCTTGGTCTCCGGGTTAGCGATGATAATTCGAACCCCAGGTAGAATCTGATGGCATTAAGGAAGAGATGATTAGTGCTTTCATCTCTCCACTCCTCTCTCTCCTTTCAGAGAGGCCATTTATGTAACTGATTTACTGGGTTGCGGCACAGTGAAGTGGCCCGACTCCCTCTCTCTCCCAAAAGGGCGCCATTTAGTAAGCGACCACAAACTGTGTAACAGGATTTAATGTTGCGACGGGAAAAAAAGCCTCATTGTTGTGTTTTACAGACTGATCCGGATCTCCTGTCTGGTCCATGTGAAACAGAGCAGAGCGCTGCCACAGCCGGGGCACAATTAACTCTCACCTACACTTCCTCAATTATGGGGATGGGTTGCTGTGGAAACTAACTCCTCGACCAGACGAATCACAGCACAGCATAAACATTACAGTTTAATCTCAGTGATTAAAAATACTTCACAGTCTACCCTATGTCCTATGTAAATGACAACCATTCATTTGTTCATTCACCAAGTCAGGAAGGGACTCACTTTTCCAGATTCCATGAGTGGTAAACTGTGTGGAGAACCTCTCTCTACCAGACGAACCCTGTGAGGGAGGGAGGAAGTGAAGAGTTACTGGGCCTTTGAGCCAATACTGCGTCCCAAATGGCACCCTATTCCCTATATAGTGCACTACTTCTGACCAGAGCCCTGTGGTAATAGGGAGCCATTTGAGACACACCCTGTGAGTCAGCGTGTCAGCTGGCTAGTCGTCCTCATCGAGCACTTCATCATCAAGACTAAAGGATACTGGAGAGCAATAGATTACATTCTGAAACCTTTCATTTCACATTTCATCCACTGCAGCAGTTTATACAAGCAATTTTAGTCTACAAATTATACTTTACTTTCGACACAAACACAATAGCTACATCCCAGGGAGGAGGACAGTGGTGGAGACAAAAACGACTGTCTATAATCACAGTGTGTATGTGAATAGCAGCAGCTATATTTGTGAGCAGTGAGGCCCAATGTGCAGCATGCTGTGGCCCTGCTAGTACACTGTGTCTCAGACTCCGTCGGCATTCAAATGGCAACCTATTCCCTATATAGTGCACTTCTTTTGACCAGAGCCCTATGGACGCTTGTCAAAAGTGGTACACTATAAAGGGAATTAGGGTGCCATTTGGGATGTACCTTAGTCCAGAGCAGCTAAAAGCTGGGTCCTATTGATGTGTTGACTGGGTGTGGGAGAGGGACGTAGACCCACTGTTCTGACCCCAGGCCGTCTTAAAGACCCGTTTGTAATCTTAATGTCAGACTATGCGAACACAGCTAGAGGCTCCATAGCCAGTTGTATCGGACTATTTTAGTGTCACAGGGAATGCGTCTGGCTCCAACCTTTATGCATACAATGTGGTGGAACTATTCCACTGTAAATGGACCCTGCAGAGGTAATGACTCCTGAACAGGGAATCAAATGGCTACCCAGACTATTTGCATTGTCCCCTCCCCTCTTCTACACTGCTGCTACTCTGTCATTCTCTATGCATAGTCACTTCAATAACTATACCTACATGTACATATTACCTCCATTACCTGCACATTGACTCTGAACCGGTACCCCCTGTATAGAGCCCCGCTATTGTTATTTACTGCTGGGTCTTTCTTTTCTTTTTTTTAATAGGCGTTTTCATAAAACTACATTGTTTGCACGTGTGCCAAATACAATTTGATTTGAGTCTTCAATGTCATTGCGAGCATGGTCCAAGATATTGTTTTGGGTTTTGGTTGTGAGCAACATTCTGTTGGCATAGATGTCATACCTCTGATTCTGAAGAACCCCCCCCCCCTGTGTGTGTCACTCACTGACACAGAATAAACAGTACAACAGAAAATGCACCACTTGGTGAACTATACAGCTAATTTATCCAATCATTTATTCATCTCAACAAATGCTCAAGAGGATGTTCTGATAGGAGCATGCCCTTACCTGTCGTGCCTCAGCGCTCTCATGTCCACATACACAGTGGTTGGGTCTGGTCCTGAAGTTCCCTGCAGAATGACAACATGCCAGGGTTTGTGTCCGAGCTAGGATGTCTGCTGCCTTACAGAACCATGAACACAGCGCTGTCTAGATGCTACTAGCATGTTAGTGCTTAACAGAATGCCTACAGATCACACTGGTTGTGAATGGCAGCTTTGCGACAAGTCCAACCAACAATACTAATCCTAATGGCTTACTAACTATAACATTCAGACATACCATGGTTGTGGAAGAGGACAACAAGAATAGGTTGAAGTCAGTAAAAACCTAAAAGAACCGAACAGGGCCCGTATCCACAAAGCACCGACAGTTTGAGGTACCGCAAAGGAAAATGTGGGATAACGCTCACTGACAGGGTTGCAAAAGGTAACCAATCGCAACGAAGCGTCGCCAGCTGTGCACGCTTCTGACAACCACTGTCTGGTTGTGGTTGAAAGCAATGGTCAAACGTTTGCTAGAAATTAACTCCCACAATAAAAATCGGGGATGGGACTGTAGATCGGTCTCCATCAGTACGTTCATTCGTACTTTAGTCACACGTGATCTCTCAGACAGCACTGGGACGATTTTGACCAAACTTGTGTGAATGATGCGTCATTCGTGGCGGACGACGAGTTGCTTTGTTTTCGCATAACACGACCACTTTGCCGACTGTTCATTTTTACTTGCCGATAAATAGCAGAAAACTTTTGAAATGTCTATCATTTTCACCGAGCACAATCAAAGTTAACATAGGCCCTAGCTTTCAATCGCCAATTTATAGGCATGCCCAATTCAGGCATCTTTTTTTAAACGTGATATTGCTCTCAAGGATAACTTGTAATAACATGATATAGGTTAATTGATGAAATAATCCACACAAAACAAAATGAGATTATTTATAAACCTAGTCGTTAGAAGTAATTAGGCATATCATGTGAAATCATTGTCAAAATCTTATGAGGCTACTGTTGCATGTAGGTCTAGATTATTTATAGGTTGATAAAAAATGTCTTTCAACAACTCCAAATCAATTGCCTGCAATGGAACAGGAACCACTGAATCTTTGCCTTTTTCTACGATCTATTTTCTATTATCATGACACCTGCTGGTAACTCCTAACTGGTTAGGACACCTCATGAGGTCTTCGAAATATCTGTTGACTAAGCTTCATGCTTAGCTTTATTTTGACCCATAGTAGTAGTAAAATGTCTCTAGCCTCAGCACGTACGACCAATTTTGTGGATACGGCCCCAGAGCAGAAGGAAAATGAAAAACGTAACCACAAAAAAAAGGTGCATCTAAAAACTGTTCTGAGATCAGATCCAGTCTGATCCACCTCATGCAAACACAGAAAGAAGCCACTAAACAACAAAAAAAAACATTTTGTTTTTTTTAAGAGGAGAGGGAGAACAGAACACTACCAGATGGAAGGAGAGAGAGGAGGTAGACATGGTGATATAGTGCATCATGTCTGAACGAGCAAACACAATCTGTATCTGTCCCTTCAATAGATGGTTTTGAAAGCTGACAGTTCAGTAGAGAGGCTTGACTGGCCAGACACGAGAGTCAAAGCCACAGACAGAACAACACAATCCCAACATACATTACATTGAACACAGAGGCACCAGGTTGAACAGTAGTGTGCGTGTCTGATAGTATTTTCTATCTAGTAGGTTAGTGAACAACCAAAAAACCCATATGAATAAAGAGGAGAAACCAGCCAACAAAGAAATAGAGAAAGCACAGAGCAGCTTCCCCTCCCCAGACTTCCTCAGCCTAGCTCTGGTCCAGGGTGTTACATGCAGCTTGCTGATGTGGCACTTTCCTCAACGCCCTGGACTAGAGCCATCCCCGGCCCTCCCCAGGTAGATTGCAGTGCACCCGTGACTCAGCAGCATGTTTTAATAGCATGGCTAAGGCTTTGGCAGAGGAAGCAGCAGAGCAGCATCTACCACCAGAGAGAAAGACAGCCATAGAGCTACACATGCTAGATCCTGACTCATTCCAGCCATAGACAGCCAGCTATAGAGCTGCACATGCTAGACTGACACAGACCAGCCATAGAGCTACACATGCTAGATCCTGACTCATTCCAGCCAGACAGCCAGCTATAGAGCTGCACATGCTAGACTGACTCAGACCAGCCATAGAGCTACACATGCTAGATCCTGACTCAGTCCTGAGTACACGCAGACCAGAACACAAGGTACCGTTAAACAGGACACACTATACAGTCTTACAGCAGTATCGCAATAGTACGGTATTACAGTATTTAGCTACAGTCACTCAAACATCGAGCAGGCCTACACTATGACAATACTACTACTACTGCAAATACTGCAGTCACACTGCACTAAACTAGAATTGTTCAGATCGGGAATGTGCTTTAGTTCACGGAGGCTAATTTGGACTATTAACACTCTAATATAGTACTATACAAGTGACATGATGGTATTGTACTCTCACTGCACTTCTGTCTCTCTGGGTCTCAGAAGGAAAGCAGTCTTGGTGAGCTGTGGCAGTATCCATCTCAAGGCAAACTGGAAGCTGTCACTGATATGATATGACCACACTTGACAAGTTGGCCCAGCACAGGTTAACGTTTCAGTACTGCAGGGATTTCATTTTAACAAGATGACTTTTTCTAAGTGCTGAGCGCTTTGCTAAGAGGGGTCTCAAATGGCACCTTTAGACAGTAGAACATATTGCTGCTACACAAACAAAACAGTATGTGTGCACATGTCCCAAATAGCACCCTTTCCTCTAGATGGTGCACTACTTTTGACCACAGGCCATAGGGCCCTGGTCAAAAAGAGGTGTGCTATATAGGGAACAGGGTGCCATTCGTAACTCAGCCTATAACAGCTCACCAGAGTGGCAACGGTTGCCTTTCCCTGTTAAGTCAAATATGGCCCCAATATCACCATATAACCCTTAAATCACATCACTGTAACTGACCTTTGAATCACACATCCTGTCCACCTAGAAAGCTACTGAGAAGCGTTGAGAATGGCTGTGCCTGTGTCCCAATATACTGCTATACCTGTTCTCTACCCTGTCCCCCCACCCCCACCCCACCTAACCCGTCCCCTGCCCCACCCTCCCTTCCCCTGCCTGCTCACAACACCTGATGAAGAGGGTGATTAGCGAACGTGAAAATCCCCTACCTGGTCAGCAAGCTTCCCCAGCCTGTGAGGCTATAGCAGCAGCAGGAGGAGAGTGAGGAGGAGGTAGGAAGGAGAAATAAGGGGGAGGAGGGAGGAAGAAGGGGGACGAAGACAAAACGAAGTATAAGATGTGGGTGGGGTTATGCAAAACAACAGAGGGGGGTAAAAAAAAACAAAAATGTCAACTATAGAAATGGGAAACAAAAAAAACAGAAGCAGCCTTAAACTAAAAAAGAAGTTATGTTCTAGGCTTATTAATGTTAGCCAATAGATCAATGTTAGCACATGTTGGGACATTTATACATGATCAGTTACATTTACATGAGTTCATTGATAGTATTGATCAGGGATTGATCAGGGCTGGGCAACTTCGATAAGGCTGGGGGGCCCACAAAACATCCGAACTCATCATGAGGGGCTGTAGTGGCTCGCGAGTCCGCGTACCCACATCCATACCCTCAAATACATACCCACACATCCAGTCAGAGGTGGCCCTAGCCTTCTGGGGGCCCTAAGTCAAATTGTGGGACGTATACTCAAGTTAAGAAAAGTAGCATGCAGTAAGTCAGAGGTAATCGCTTATTTACAATAGAGTTTAAGAGGGAAGAATCTATACATGTTAAATAATGGTGTTAAATACAATTCAATATAACAGGCTTCTCGATTGGGCTTTTTGTCGATCCTTCAGATTTGATTGATTGAACAGCGAAGTGCACCTGAAACTGGTGCCAATAGTATTCTGATCTCTATCTCATTAACATTTGAATAGCAAAGCTTACAATTTGATATCATTTGAATAATAAAGCTTGCAAATAATAGTTGAACCATGTAAAAGAATGAGCCCAAAATTAAAGCATGAAGTAGCAGCATGTGTAAATGCTTATGGACAGCTGAGCTCCAGAGACATAGTGTGCACACCCGAAAAGGCACCCTTATTCCCTATATAGTGCACTACAGTCGTGCATTACTGAGGGAATAGGGTGCCATTTGAGACGTACACATAGCTCAGTGTATGTCTGGTAATAGTTTTTGTCGTTGGTGAGAAGCAGAGGGCAGAGAGAGTGAGATGTGTAGAGGACATCTATGCATGTTGACTTCTCCTCCTGTGAGCTGTAAACCCTGTCAGGAACATTACTGTAGGCCCCATAGGCTGGCCCTGGGGAAACTGTGGCTTCCCATGTTAAGTCACAGAAGCAGATTAATGACTATAGGCCATTGAATCGAATCAGATTCATCTCCCTCACCCCAAAAAACAAGCAAACTGCAAGGCAACTAGAGAGTTCACAAAGTCTCTAAATAAAACAAAACACCACGAACTTCCAAGACTTGAGGAAAAGGCTTTGCAAACGATATACCGGAGGCAGAGAGAATGACAAGAAACAGTCGCACGCCTTTCAACAAACACAAGACAACAGAGCCACAAACACACATTGGCTAACATGTATCAAAGAGCCCGTTGTCTACTATGGTGGGAACATTGGTAATAGGATCCATTAAATGTTGGATGCATTGACATCACCAGCGTGCTGGGGTTGTCCTTCTCATTCAGTCTCTCAGAGTCCCACTGGTGACAGATTGGGGACAGAGAGAGACAGCACCCAAAGATACTGAACTTAGTAAGAGCACATTTGATAAGACGTTGAGGGACAGAGCACATGTGGTTTGCGGACCGGAGGAGGAGGAGGAAGGTACTGACTGTACCTGCAGACAGACGGCCAGGTTGACTCTGCAGCCGAACGAGGTGCTGACTGCTCGGGGGTGGAGGCCCAGGTCTTTGAAGAGCTTGGAGAAGGACTGAGTCAGAGCTATCCTGGGTCTCTCCTCCGCCACCACCACACACGTCCTGACCCGCGACAGGTCCAGGCCCCGAGACTGACGGGAGAAACCAGAACTAACTGGATCAAATCAGAACTAACCAGGCTGGATGAGTCTGGGCTGATGGACAATCCACGTATCAGTCAATCAATCAGTGTTTTTACATCAGCAGTTGTCAAGGTGTTTTACTCTCAGGTCATCACATTGTAATAAAACGTTATCTTTGTTGTGGTGATTTGGCCGGTAGATACCTACCTTGAGGGATTCGGTCTGCAGGCCCAGGCCCTTGGTGCAAAGCTCCATGACGCTGTAGGAGCAGAAGGTGTCCCTGACCTTGTACTGGCTGACAGCTAGCAGCCACAGAGCAGGGTTCACCTCCAACTCCGAAGGCGGGATCAGGATCGACTGGTGGCCGGAGTACACACTAGACACAGGAGACACAGAGTGAGTACACTAGAAACAGGAGACACAGAGTGAGTACACACAGGACACTAACTAGGTAGTACACACTAGAAACAGGAGACACAGAGTGAGTACACACAGGACACTAACTAAGTAGTACACACTAGAAACAGGAGACACAGAGTGAGTACACACAGGACACTAACTAAGTAGTACACACTAGAAACATGTACCATACAGTAAGTGCGTAGCCTGAGAGCACACAAACTTAAAGAGTTCATAAACTTCACACCTGGGACCATGAGTGTACTAACAGCCAACTACATTATGTATTCAGTGGCTCCATTTATAATCCAGATCAATGCCATTTCATCAAGGCCAATGCAACTTCTAATAGTACAGCTAACTAGTAGCTAGTGAATTATACACTGAATAACAAGTCAGGGCTAGTTTGCGTAGGCATCAATCAGAAACACACGCAGCAAATAAAACAGCTTTGTTCTTTAGCAAGGTCCTGGTGTTGAGACAGCACCCCACTGAGGATATTTCCATCTGAACATTTGCCAAGTTGAGTGGTGCCATGTCAGAGAGTGCTTCCAACGGGGAGGCGATTAAAGAAAGCCCAGCGGACAGCGGAGCAGAACGGCGTCATCGTCACAAGGAGGCGGGTGGGAGGCTAAACACAGCAGAATAATGCATGCGCTGCATTTGGCCCCCTGCTTAGTCCCCCCCCCCCTCCCGGGCCTCTGACAGGCCTGTTATGTCCTGACAAGGCCCCAGCATGGCACAGGTCTAACTGGTCTGCCTGAAGAAGACAGGCTTCCTGTCATCTGTAGGTACTGAGAGACGGTGCATTCCGATGAGGACGTCACTCACTGTGTGTGAGGGTCTGAGTGAGGCGCAGGGTGAACATAGCATGGCTCCTTCAGAACAGAGGTCCAGGAGTAGCTGTGTGTGTGTGTGTGTGTGTGTGTGTGTGTGTGTGTGTGTGTGTGTGTGTGTGTGTGTGTGTGTGTGTGTGTGTGTGTGTGTGTGTGTGTGTGTGTGTGTGTGTGTGTGTGTGTGTGTGTGTGTGTGTGTACGCAGCAGAGCTAGATGCGTGTGATGTGATTGGTGGGCAGTGACGTGGCTAGAAGGGTCCATCTCTCTCTGTTTCACCTGCAAAGGCACCAGAGGACGAAGCCCAGGCCGCAGTAGGGGTCCAGACAGATAGCCACCTCACGAGAGGGGTACAGCTCACACTGCAACTTGATAGAACGGCAGAAGGCACTGGTGGCAGTATGAGACATCTACACGGGAGGGATGATAAGAACAAACGCATACAGATTAGTAATTTAGTTAACACTCTACTTGGCTATATAGTCTGGTCCCAGATCTGTTTGTGCTCTTGCCAACTCCATTACAAAATATGACAACAAGTGACAAGGAGTTGGCATGGTGGCACAAACTGAAGGGCACTCAAGCGACATCACAAAACCAACAAATACAGTCTGTCATTTTTACCAGGGTGGCCCTTTATTAAACAATATACACATGACACATGACGTACATGTGTACCCCAGTCATTCTTTCAGAACTTTATCAACGTACAGTACGGTATTCAAGCCCAAGGCTTTGTTTTGAGTTTCAATGGAACTGCATCAGAATTAGGAAACGCACTGCAAAAAACTATTCAAGTAAATATTCTCACGAGCTGCAAGTAAGAGTACCACTCCTGAATCCTTAACTAATGAATCAATTAAATCGTAGAACAATGACTCAACGCGGCTGAATATATAGTGGGACAACGCTTTCACAACTTGGTGCGTCTCCCCTCCGGTAGATAGAAGCTGTTATTGTCCCATTGAAAACCACTAGTTCCACTCCAGCCTGAGAGGTTGTTAAAGTGGCACGCAATCCTATCCGTGTCACAAATGACACACTATTCTCTATACAGTGCTGTACATTTGACAAGGGGATATAAGGCGCTTTCCAAAAGTAGTGCACTAAGTAGGGAATAGGGCGCCATTTGGGACACAGAGTAGGAGGAGACATGTTCTCACATGAAACCCAAATTCAGAGTTTTGTCATGTTAATCAGTGTACAGCATGAGAGACATCATTATTTGACATGGCTGAACAGCCAGAGTGCATCTTGTTTTAGTAAACTACAGAAAAGAGCCCCACACACCACAACAATTCTCCCCCACCGACCCTATTCCTCTACACGTTTTCAGCTAAACGGAGAACAGAATAGACAATCGCCTCTAGGTGAAGGGAGAAAATCCACAGCCTCGTCCACTGAGGAACTGATAGCAAATTTGCTTCCTTGTAAGACCAGTGACAAGATTCATCTTTACAAGTTGCTATTTCACTGGATCTCCTACTAAGCTTCGTCGGTCAGACAAAGGTTTCTACATGGCCAGATGAACAAGGCGTGTCCTAGTACGGCGTTGGATCTGTGGCGACAGGGAGAACAGGCCTTCTGGGTGAGCACCGTACTGTGACAGATTCAGCAGTCATCCACAGCAGAGGGGGGCTGGGATCAATAACTGCTTTCGTGTTGTTGAAAATGTCACCACTATCTTTCCACTCAGACTTCATACAGATTGTTTCTGTTTCACTTCATACGCTTCTCGGGATATCAGCCTCCCTGATAGGAGAAACACATTGGGGTTAGAGGTTTACCTTCACTCCTGCTAGCATCCCTGTGGTGGACACACTGAAGTCCAGGTAGGCCAGTGTGTCTGGGTTGGAGGGCTTGTACAACAATGGAGGTTTCTTCTTTGGCAGATCGTCTAGAGGACAGAGAGACAAAGGACAAGACCACTGTCATCACAAATACATTCTTAAGTAGAGGATACATTACATTGTCATTAGTCTCGATTGGTCGTAAGATCTCTGCGTCGGTGTCTCTTGTAAAGAAGTCCAGACCCTCGGGCTAAAGTGGGTAATGTCTGACTGAGGTGACTGGTGCAGCGTGGGTAATGGAGTCCCTTACCTGTGTCCAGGACAGGAGGCCAGGACCTGACGTCCACTGCTGCTGAGGCCTCCTTCGACCTCAGCAGTTTACAGATCACCGCTGTGGTCATCATACACGCCGAGCGGCTCACCTGGGGCCACACGCACACGTTGAGACAAGCAAATACACGTTTGGATACACACAAGTTTATACACGCACGCGCAAACGCACTGTAAAATGCTCCAGAAAGAAGAGGCCTACTCTGTCGCCTTCGAGGATCCATCTCCCTTTAACGTGACCTCTTACGCATCATCTTGGTCTACATTTTCTCTAATGAAAGGTCAGTTGTGATGCGATGACGACTTGATACAGAGGACGTCAACCAAAGCACTTACCTCCACGATCATCTTCACTGTGGGCAGAGTGGTGGCTATGTTCTGGGGGTGCGGAGGTCGCACAGTGATTGGCACGCAGCCCGCATACAGGCACCCGTAGAACGCTGCGATCAGGTCAATCCCTGCATGAAGGACACAGAGAGAGAGAGAGAGAGAGGATATTAGTTCTGGTCCGTCAGTCCATGAGTCCCTGTGCCAAATCGGAACCATCCTCCCTCCCGACAGAAAGACACTGCACCCTCAGGACAAGGTGTCGTATTGCGCAGGCTGTCCAAGAGACAGTTAATTGAATGGCTCTCTCAGGCAATCTCCCTTGTCAGGATTTTGTCCTGCTTGACTGAGCCTTTTCATTATGGACCTTTGGTTCACTTGAACGCTTGAATTTCTCTGGCTCCCAAATACTAACGGAGTTCCAAATTAGCATTCTACCTTTTAAATCTTGGAACACCCAGGGCTTTCTCTGTGTGTACCCATAAAGATCAGCACACTCTTGTGGGAAGTGCTATTCTATTAGAGAGATGTGGCTCAGGCCCTGGCTTGGAAGCACAGAGAGATTCTAGATTGATGAATGATAACTGACAACACATGACTGCTGGTGATAAACCCAGTTAGAGACGTGTGATCTGTGTGTCAGCCCGAGTCCCAGGCAGCAGCCGTACCAGGGGGGTAGACGAGCGCAACGTGATCCCCGTCCTGCAGGTGTCCTCGCTCCGCCAGCATGGTGGCAATCTTCTCTGCTCTCTTATGCAATTGGACACATGTCAGAGAGCTGGCTATCGTCCCCTGTGGTCACACACACACGAAGACACAGGCACACACACATAAGAGAGATAAGATGCGAGAGAGACAAAGAGAAAGAGGGAGAGAAAAAGAGATTGAGAGACAGAGGGAGCAAGAAAATGATGATTTACAGTTTAAAGTTTCAATAGGTCTTTGATAGGGCTACTTCAAATAAAATCCTCATGGGTCTCAATACAAAGTGAGAACACTCAACTATTTCAGCTGCTACTGCCGTGTGTACAAAACATGTCAGGAGTCAGATGTGAACAATGCCAATACAGCCTTTAGCCAGGTCTCACTCACCCTGCAGTTGAGAAGTGTGTAAAGCACATGGTCCGGAGTGGTCTGGGCCCTCCATTGTAACACTTCAGAGAGGAAGAGGAACTGAAATATACAAAAGAAGGGAAAATAAAATAAGCCTCTGGCTGGATCACACACTCCGAGAGGAGAGGAGCCATTCTGCCTCAGTGTTCAACTCAGACAGGAAGTGTGTGTCACAAAAGGCACCCTATTCTCTATGTAGAGTGCACTACTTTTGACCAGGGAATGCATAGGGTTCTGGTCAAAAGAAGTGCCCTATGTAGGGAATAGGGTGCCATTTCAGAAATCGCCTAGGAGAGAAAGGTACAGTAATTAAATCCCTGAGTACCATTGGCTAAAACACATCTGCCATAATCACAATATCTGTTAGCCTATTGAGGAGAAGCTGCTACATTTGAGTAAGTTAGCAGATGCTCTTATCCACAGCAACTACAGTTAGTGAATTCATCTTAAGATCGCTAGGTAGGACAACCACATATCACAGTAAGTATATTTTTCCTCAATAAAGTATCTACACAAAAGTATGTTGACACCCCTTCAAATTAATGGAATCGGCTATTTCAGCCTCACCATGCAATCTCCATAGACAAACATTGACAGTAGAATAGCCTTACTGAAGAGCTCAGTCATTTTCAACCTTGGCACAGTCATAGGATGCCACTTTTCCAACAAGTCAGTTCGTAAACTTTCTGCCCTGCTAGAGCTGCCCCGGTCAACTGTAAGGGCTGTTATTGTGAAGTGGAAATGTTTTGGAGCAACAGCTCAGCCACGAAGTGGTATGCCACACAACCTCACAGACCGGGACCGCCGAGTGCTGGCGCGTAAAAAATGTCTGTCCAACACTCACTACATAGTTCCAAACTGCCTCTGGAAGCCACATCAGCACAAGAACCGTTCGTCAGGAGCTTCATGAAATAGGTTTCCATGGCAGAGCAGATGCACACAAACCTAAGATCACCACGCGCAATGCCAAGTGTCAGCTGGAGTGATGTAAAGCTCAAAACATGTTCTCTGGAGTGATGAATCACGCTTTACCATCTGGCAGTCCGACAGACAAATCTGGGTTTGGCGGTTGCCAGGAGAACGCTACCTAGCCCGATGCATAGTGTCAACTGTAAAGTTTGGTGGAGGAGGAATAATAGTCTGGGGCAGTTTTTCATTGTTTGGGCTACGCCCCTCAGTTCCAGTGAAGGGAAACTTTAATTCTGTAGCATACAATGACATTCTACACCATTCTGTGCTTCAACTTCGTGGCAACAGTTTGGGGAAGGCCCTTTTTAGCATGACAATGCCCCCGTGCACAAAGCGAGGTCCATACAGAAATGGTTTGTCGAGATCGGTGTGGAAGAACTTGACAGGCCTGCACATAGCCCTGACCTCAAACCCATCGTACACCTTTGGGATGAATTGCAACGCTGACCACGAGCCAGGACTAATCGCCCAACATCAAAAGCCCGACCTCACTAATACTCTCGTGGCTGAATGGAAGCAAATCCCCGCAGCAATGTTACAACATCTAGTGGAATACCTTCCCAGAAGAGTGGAGGCTGTTATCGCAACAAGAAGGGGGACCAACTCCATATAAATGCCCATGTTGTGGAATGAGATGTTCGACGTGCATGTGTCCACATACTTTTGGTCATGTAGCGTATCAGCAAAGTCAGAGCTTCATATTAGAAGGTGACACGCTGAGTTCTTACACATATCATTCTTTTAGCACAATGACCTGCTCTCATAACATTTCAAAATGCTGAAGGCACTGGTTCAGTTGCTGAGAGAGACAGAGAGGGAGAGAGACAGAGAGGGAGAGAGACAGAGACATGAGCTCCATATCGGTGGCGCAGATAGAAAGAGTGAGAAATAAGAGAATGGGCCAAGCATGTCTCAGTTTATGAATATTTCAAGGTTTCATCCGTGGGGGCAGTGGAGGAGTAAATAGTGGAGTGTAATTCATGCTTTTTGCAGTTTGGTTCTGTCATAGGAGCAGAGCACAGGCCTGCTCTTATAGTGATGAATTAGAGATTCAGTATGCACCGTTTTAATCCACCGGGTCCAACTGCTACAGATAGTAAATCATGTTCTCTGTGATCTTCTACGCTGCTCTGACAACCAGATGTGTCCCAAAATGGCACACTAATTAGGGAATAGAGTGCCATTTAGGATTTACACCATGAACTACTTCCTTGCTCTGGACACCCCAGGAAAATCCACCCACCACCAACTGTCACTTTAGCCTGTCTAGTTTTAGAAAAATGCTGTGAAAATGACAGCTGCTGAAAGTGCTTCGTTTTACACTGGGGCTCTTGTCATTAAGGACAGATGTTGTCCTGTTAAAACAGTCATTTGATATTTCCTGTCTAATTCCATAGGAAGGCCTGTTTCCAACAGACACACAGAACAGACTATTTCCCTGTGAACCCTCATCTGTTTCCCAAATGCCACCCCCCCCCATCCCCTGTCTAGTGCACTGCTTTTGACCAGGGCCCATGGGGGTTTGTTCAAAAGTATTACACTGCATAGGGTGCCATTTGGGACATATCCCAAGTGAGGGGCTGCCTAAAACTAAGTGGCTCCCGCCCTCCCTCTCTCTGCACTCAAACAAACAATAAGACAGGAACTTAGTCGACTCTGCCAACGCCGCTACAACATTGGCAAAATATGAACACCGTTTCCTGATGAAAACATCACTGACACTTGCCATAAGCCCAGTGGATAATTCAGTAAAACCAATATATTCTGTTTCTGTTCACAGGAAACCATCCCACTACTGTAGATTAGGCTAGATCAGTGGGATTGAGAGAGGCCCAGGTTGTGTCCCAAAATGCACCGTATTCCCTATTTTGTGCATCACTTTTGAGCAGAGCCCTATGGGCCCATGGTCAAAAGTAGTGCACTAAATAGGGAATAGAGTTCCATTTGGGATGCATCCCCAATATTGTCAGAGCTGTGGCAGCCAGGAGAGACAGGCAGATATGAATGGCAGAGGACTGTATTGAACGCTGAAGGCCCACCCCCTCCTCTGAGACTCCCCCAGAGTGCTCTAGTTAAGCCTGAGCCTGCCTGGTCAGTACGGAGGAGCACAAAGAGCCATTGTCTTTAATCAGCCCAGCCAGTCAGTGTCGGTCTGTGACTCAGACTCCAGGGCTGTGGATTAGAATCAGCACAGAGAAGAAAGAGCTTTATCTGTTTAAGCGTCTGTGACTCCAGAGCTTGTGTAGAAGAAATTTATCTGAAAAGTATCAGCTGTCAAAGTGGATATCAGTCTTTACTGTTGTGACCAACTAGGTGGTCGGTGGTGAACATTTCAGCAATATGAAGTTGAACACAACTATTCGTTATGCTGGAAAGAAGGAGCAAAACATGCTAGAGCAGCAACCATTCCCTGACGCAAATTCATTGATTGGGTTAGACATGGCCAGACTATCGAGCACAGGTTTAAAATCACAACATTGAATATTAAGGAAATCGAGCTACGAAATAAGAAAAACCCATTCACACAGAGGGCCTGATTTCCAGATGAATGAGCATGCAGACAGCCAGACCATATTGGTGCATTAAGGTGATAATGAGGGAAGTAGAGCAGCAGTGATTATTATGGTCTGGTTGGCATGCTGAACAGAACAAAGGAGCAGAGGAAGGGATACAGACTGATGGTTGCTAGGGGGATTAGAGCAAATGGAAAAGAGCATGAAGTCTGAGTCAGAGGATTCCAAACCACACCACAAACAATATCTGCCTTCCAAATGGCACCCTATTCCCCTCAATAGTTCACCACTTTAAACTAGAGTCTTATCAGCCCTGGTCAAAAGTAGTGCACTATATAGGGAATGGGGTGCCATTGGAAATGCACTCAATGTGTCCCGTCTTCCAAAGGGAAAGTAAAACAGAAGAAATGTGAGTGTTGTGTTGTTGCTGTCGTCTGCCTTGTCACTTTACATTAGAGGTCGTACTGCCCAAGCGACTGCCTAACGGGGTGATTGATGAGATTTTTCAGCATGAGAGAAAGGGGAAATCAATTCTGTCTCCGCTACGGTACGGCTATGCTCACCATAGCTCAGTGCCACCAGCCAGGCACCTCACATTCCTTTATTAATAATTACTTTCCAAACCTCTGCCACTGGAAAAGGAAAATAAAGTGCCATCAAATCGAGAATCAGTCAAATCACATACATCTCTGTATTGACAGCGGCTTCGTCCCAAATAGCACCCTATTTCCTATGTAGGGCACTACTTTTGATCAGAGCCCTATGGGCCCTGTTCAAAAAGTAGTGCACTGTAGGGAATAGGATGCCATTTGCCAGGGTCGTCCTAAAGCCCTGAAGGAAATGTACTGTTTGATATTTCAAGGCAAATCTAATCAAACCAAACTAACCAAGACCACAATCCTTCCCCAACACGCAGTATACCAACCATATACTATCCACTACCCAGATATGAAGGGCTTAGAGAAGCCAACATTACATCACAGTCTGTGTTTGACTGGTTTAAGCTTCCTACTTCATAGAAAGAAAATGTTGATGGATAGTTCCAATACTCAGTGAAAACAGAGATGAAGCAATGGATACAGGGAGACCAGAGGCCTAGTGTCAGTACCTAGAGCTATGGATACAGAGAGACCAGAGGCCTAGTGTCAGTACCTAGAGCTATGGATACAGGGAGACCTGAGGCCTAGTGTCAGTATCTAGAGCTATGGATACAGAGAGACCAGAGGCCTAGTGTCAGTAGCTAGAGCTATGGATACAGGGAGACCAGAGGCCTAGTGTCAGTAGCTAGAGCTATGGATACAGGGAGACCAGGGGCCTAGTGTCAGTACCTAGAGCTATGGATACAGGGAGAACAGAGGCCTAGTGCCAGTACCTAGAGCTATGGATACAGGGAGACCAGAGGCCTAGTGTCAGTACCTAGAGCTATGGATACAGGGAGACCAGAGGCCTAGTGTCAGTACCTAGAGCTATGGATACAGAGAGACCAGAGGCCTAGTGTCAGTACCTAGAGCTATGGATACAGGAGACCAGAGGCCTAGTGTCAGTACCTAGAGCTATGGATACAGGGAGACCAGAGGCCTAGTGTCAGTACCTAGAGCTATGGATACAGGGAGACCAGAGGCCTAGTGTCAGTACCTAGAGCTATGGATACAGAGAGACCAGAGGCCTAGTGTCAGTACCTAGAGCTATGGATACAGAGAGACCAGAGGCCTAGTGTCAGTACCTAGAGCTATGGATACAGAGAGACCAGAGGCCTAGTGTCAGTACCTAGAGCTATGGATACAGGGAGACCAGAGGCCTAGTGTCAGTACCTAGAGCTATGGATACAGGGAGACCAGAGGCCTAGTGTCAGTACCTAGAGCTATGGATACAGAGACCAGACCTAGTGTCAGGCCTAGAGTGTCAGAGACCAGAGCTATGGCTATGGATACAGGAGACCAGACAGTACCTAGAGCTATGGATACAGGGAGACCAGAGGCCTAGTGTCAGTACCTAGAGCTATGGATACAGGGAGACCAGAGGCCTAGTGTCAGTACCTAGAGCTAGGCCTGGATAGCTATGGAGGGAGACCAGAGGCCTAGTGTCAGTACCTAGAGCTATGGATACAGGGAGACCAGAGGCCTAGTGTCAGTACCTAGAGCTATGGATACAGAGAGACCAGAGGCCTAGTGTCAGTACCTAGAGCTATGGATACAGGAGACCAGAGGCCTAGTGTCAGTACCTAGAGCTATGGATACAGAGAGACCAGAGGCCTAGTGTCAGTACCTAGAGCTATGGATACAGGGAGACCAGAGGCCTAGTGTCAGTACCTAGAGCTATGGATACAGGGAGACCAGAGGCCTAGTGTCAGTACCTAGAGCTATGGATACAGGAGACCAGAGCTAGTGTGTACCTAGAGCTATGGAGGGAGACCAGAGGCCTAGTGTCAGTACCTAGAGCTATGGATACAGGGAGACCAGAGGCCTAGTGTCAGTACCTAGAGCTATGGATACAGGGAGACCAGAGGCCTAGTGTCAGTACCTAGAGCTATGGATACAGAGAGACCAGAGGCCTAGTGTCAGTACCTAGAGCTATGGATACAGGGAGACCAGAGGCCTAGTGTCAGTACCTAGAGCTATGGATACAGAGAGACCAGAGGCCTAGTGTCAGTACCTAGAGCTATGGATACAGGAGACCAGAGGCCTAGTGTCAGTACCTAGAGCTATGGATACAGGAGACCAGAGCTAGTGGACCTAGAGCTATGGATACAGGGAGACCAGAGGCCTAGTGTCAGTACCTAGAGCTATGGATACAGGGAGACCAGAGGCCTAGTGTCAGTACCTAGAGCTATGGATACAGGAGACCAGAGGCCTAGTGTCAGTACCTAGAGCTATGGATACAGGGAGACCTGAGGCCTAGTGTCAGCACCTAGAGCTATGCTGGGTAGGCACTCTGCACTCTACAGTCCCATCCATCTACTTCAGTCTATCGCAAACACACTGCACTGGTCCCAATGGATCACTAATCCCTATATTAGTGCACTACTTTTAACCAGGGCCAACAGGGAATACAAAGGGAAACAGTGCACTACATAGGGAAAATTCCATTTGGGACGCAGTTCACGGTACAGTTACACACCCTATTATTAGGTATCTCAGAGACAGGGAGCCTCTTAGACATCCGTCTATGAAATGAAAAATACCATTGAGAAATGTCTTTAGTACTGTGCATACTAAATATCCTAATGTTGCCTGTCTCAACAATCCTTTTAAACGCTTTGTTCCATATTAGTTCTGTAACAACATCAGTCTACCGATCCCAGGACATTTGTAGCCTTGACACTTGAGTCAAAAATCAGAGTAACAATGCATCCAACTGGACCACGGGGCGGTGGTATTTGTTGCTGTGTTGTGCAAGGCATGAGAGCAGAAATGTATATGGTCTGATCCATCCATATAAACACTTAGATATCATGAAAGGAGGAATAGAATACCATACAACAGATGTTGGATAAATAATTCAGATAACTTTGGGAGACTATAGATGAACAACGGCTGAACTACAGTACAACTATAGTGTTTACATATGAGGGGATAAAATTATAAATGATAATAATTATAAAATTGTGGTCCTTCTGTAGCTCAGTTGGTAGAGCATGGCGCTTGTAACGCCAGGGTAGTGGGTTCGATCCCTGGGACCACCCATACGTAGAATGTATGCACACATGACTGTAAGTCGCTTTGGATAAAAGCGTCTGCTAAATGGCATATATTATTATTATAGTCGATGGTCAACTTAAACATGGAGAGTGTGCCAATATTCAACTGATGGCATCCTATTCTCTATATAGTGCACTACTTTTGACCAGGGCCCATAGGGATCTGGTCAAAAGTAGGGCACCATGTATGGAGTAGGGTGGCATTTGGGACACAGGCGAATATTCAGCTGGAAGCCCACAGTCCATGGTTTAATGAGCGTGCTGATGTAGATGGTGTTGATGAAAACCAAGCCCTCAGAGAGCAGCACAGCACACACACCTTCCTTGCCTGATCATTGTCTTCCATCTGGCCCAGGTCCCTGCCGCTAGCCTGGGCAATCCTCTTCCCCGACACCAGGTTCCCCACCATCACAGAGGCAGGCCCGATCTCTGTGGACAGAGGGATAAAGGTGAGACAACACACATACAGAGAGACACACTGATACAAACATGTGGAATCTATATCCCTGGCTGTGATCTACAGTGATATATACTAGCTCACATTGTGTGTGCAGTGAATTCCCCCTAATTCCCAGAGATTTACAGAGACCGGGTGGGCTGAGATTGACCTTGTGTTCAGAGGCGAAGGCCACCGAATGGATGGGCCAATTGACTGGATGGATTCTACTCTGACAGATTGCCATTCAGACAGAAACCTGTGTTGTAAATTAACATCTATCTAGGGGCAACGCAGTACTATAACTAATGGAGAGAGGTGACAGTTTGGGATGTGTTGGATCAAATGGGACATGTTACAAGGCCAGACGACAAAACACACCCTGTACAGTCCTGAATAGTTCTACATCTCATCCAACAAAATCAAGAAATATGAAGATGAATTAAATGGCTGTAGATATCTCTATCACCATGTAAACTAAGGATTTCTATGACACAAATTAACTATCAACCCCCCAGGCAGACCCACTCAGGATGGTGTAATATAGTGTCTGACCCGGTTGTTTCTGCCGGGGCTTGGGCAGGTTGGTGACACAGGTATGGGGACACATGAGGACGTTGCAGGGGTGCAGGGAGCCCTCCAGGAACAGCTGCTTGCTCTCTGACAGGTGGATTCCCCCCAGAGGGGTTTTAGGAAGCGTGTTGGAGGGGACCAGGGCCAGGCAATACACCCCCACTTGGTGGATCCCATCTATGGCCTATATGGGGAGGGAAGGGGACAGGGATTAGGGTGATGTGTGCCTCAAAAGGACTGCACTATTATATTGTATATGACAACTAGATATGCTTACAGTAGTAAAGACAGGTCATATTGCCTGTATGTGGAGGAACACGGTGCCAGTGTTTGACATGTGAGGTATGGATGGCTAAGGAGCAAATCACAAACTTCCTATTCAGTCAAATTCTCCCTTTGTCTCCATGCGTGAACTAAGTGAACATTTGACTTGGGTGGAATATGGCTACAGTCGTAAATACGATAGAGACACCAAGGCCATGTGTAATCGGATCAGACGAAGTGAACATGTTATCTCATTTGTTTTGACTGCAATCACACAGCTGGAAACAGCTTTAATAGTGAAACCACAGTCTCTTTAGTTATGGACAGGAGCCCAGAGACCTGGGTTTTTACAGTACAGGGCTCAGTCTACTGGTGTGTGTGTGTGTGTGTGTGTGTGTGTGTGTGTGTGTGTGTGTGTGTGTGTGTGTGTGTGTGTGTGTGTGTGTGTGTGTGTGTGTGTGTGTGTGTGTGTGTGTGTGTGTGTGTGTGTGTGTGTGTGTGTATATATATATACACACCTGCAGCACTCTGCTCATCCACTGAAAGCTGTCCTCCTCTGTAGAGTCAGGTCTCTGCTCTGCCACCACCACGATCCTCTCATCATGTAACACAGAGATGGAGAACACTGCTATCCTGGAGAACAGAGAGATGGGAGACCAACCATAGAATTACATACAGAATGAGACCAACACCGTTAGCACACTGCTATCCTGGAGCACAGAAAAACAGAGAGAGGCAGGAGACCAATACTGTTAACACACGGTTAGAATTAGCACACAGCTATCCTGTAGCATAGAGAAACAGGAGACCAATACTGTTACCACACTGTTAGAATTAGCACACAGCTATCCTGTAGCATAGAGAAACAGGAGACCAATACTGTTACCACACTGTTAGAATTAGCACACAGCTATCCTGTAGCATAGAGAAACAGGAGACCAATACTGCTACCACACTGTTAGAATTAGCACACAGCTATCCTGTAGCATAGAGAAACAGGAGACCAATAGTTACACACTGTTACACACAGCTATCCTGTAGCATAGAGAAACAGGAGACCAATACTGTTACCACACTGTTAATTAGCACACAGCTATCCTGTAGCACAGAGAAACACTGGAGACCAATACTAGAGAAACAGGAGCTACCTACCACACTGTTAGAATTAGCACACAGCTATCCTGTAGCATAGAGAAACAGGAGACCAATACTGTTACCACACTGTTAGAATTAGCACACAGCTATCCTGTAGCATAGAGAAACAGGAGACCAATACTGTTACCACACTGTTAGAATTAGCACACAGCTATCCTGTAGCATAGAGAAACAGAGACCAATAGACCAATACTGCTACCACACTGTTAGAATTAGCACACAGCTATCCTGTAGCATAGAGAAACAGGAGACCAATACTGCTACCACACTGTTAGAATTAGCACACAGCTATCCTGTAGCATAGAGAAACAGGAGACCAATACTGTTACCACACTGTTAGAATTAGCACACAGCTATCCTGTAGCATAGAGAAACAGGAGACCAATACTGTTACCACACTGTTAGAATTAGCACACAGCTATCCTGTAGCATAGAGAAACAGGAGACCAATACTGTTACCACACTGTTAGAATTAGCACACAGCTATCCTGTAGCATAGAGAAACAGGAGACCAATACTGTTACCAACACTGCATAAGCACAAACAGTCAATCAGCTATGATCACCATAATTTCTTATTTAAGTAGTGTCACAAGCTTGTCCAGTCCACAGGACTTGACCAAGAAATAGAGCCTTCAAATAGGGTATGTATGGTCATACATGAATGGTCACACATGAAGAAAAACTTGTGTCCCTATCCACAACTGATAGATGAACAGCTACCTCCCCCTGTAGACAAACTTCATGGGCTCCACAGCCAGGGCTGTAGCCACGATGTCGTCAGCGTTGTGCCTCCTTCCCCCCACCACCATGAGGCCGTCCATCTTGCCAGCGATGAAGCACAGTCCCCCAGGACCCACGAAGCCCAGCAAGCCTGTCCTGGTGAAGGGGTACTCACTGATGAGAGCCCCAACACTGTTCATGGGGAACACCTAGAGTACAGACATACACATTAGTTTACCAATCTCCTAACAACCTGCAATACACAGAAAGTGATTCAAATGAGCCCAGCGGATAAATAAAACAAATGAATGAATGAAGGCATCACATAAGGGTGCAATTCCATTACATGACTCTCTCTCCACTAATGGATTATATAGAGCACTTGAGGAATGTGGAAGGGTTTTTAAGAACTATTGAACAGCAGCAGTTGTTAGAGCCAATCCCCAGGCATCCTAACCGTCCCTAGCCAGGACCCAGGCATCCTAACCGTCCCTAGCCAGGACCCAGGCATCCTAACCGTCCCTAGCCAGGACCCAGGCATCCTAACCGTCCCTAGCCAGGACCCAGGCATCCTAACCGTCCCTAGCCAGGACCCAGGCATCCTAACCGTCCCTAGCCAGGACCCAGGCATCCTAACCGTCCCTAGCCAGGACCCAGGCATCCTAACCGTCCCTAGCCAGGACCCAGGGGTAGCTCAGCCCACAACACCATGCTGTTAGGCCTTACCTCAAAGGTGTTCTTGGTCATGCCTGAGAGACCGTAGTACGACGTCCCCGTGGCAATAGAACCCACACACAGCTCCCCGATCTCATCTGTTTTGCATAACTGCGGAACCCCATCTGGTTTCACTACACACATGAGAGCTGCAAGAAATCAAAAAGAGGAGGAGAGTGGAGGGGAAAGAAAGAGGGAGAGAGTTTTTTTAGTAAACAGCAGCGCCCGCGAGAGAGGGGTTTAGAGCAGTGAAGCCAGGCCCAACTACCTCAATGATCCACATCAAGCCAAGTGCACTTTATTATATAGCCACTGCATTACTCTGCAGCACATAGCTGGGGGTGCACTCCTCTGGTCTGTGTCCCAAATGGCACCATATTCCCTATTTAGTGCACTACTTTTGACCAGTACCTGTAGGGCTCTGGTAGAAAGTAGTGCACTATATAAGGAACTGGATGCCATTTGGGACACATCCCTTGTGTTCAATAAAAAGGTGTTGCGTCCTCAGGACCACAACACACTTCCAGGAAACCCCTAACAGAGAGCAGGTGAGGAAATGAGGTTAGGGTCACCCGTATCTGGTGCTGGAAGGAGACAGGTTAAGGGGTAGGGAGGTGGTAGGGAGGCCCGCGGCCCTGGGTCATGGCTGTAGGACCTCTGTGTGGGTGGAAAGGTTCTTTATGAACTCTGTATCAGGCAGCCAGGCACTCATCTTGGCACCACATGCTGGGGAGGTCAGGGCCCTCAGGAATCTAGAAACCCTCCACACAACCCCCTCTCCTCTTCTTCGGTCTTTCTGCGTCCCAAACACCTTATAAAATTCCCATAGTGCTCTAGTCAAACGTAGGGCACTATGTATACACTGCTAGCTAGCCTGCTAGCCCCCGAATAGCAACACTGCAGAAACTATTACACTCAACGGAATGACTTGATTAGTGTAGTGTCAACAACGCACCCACTGCCAGCTGGCCTACTTCAGCAGTACTGTATCATTTTAATCATTTTAGTCAATAAGATTCTTGCTACGTAGCTTAACTTTCTGAACATTCGAGACGTGTAGTCCACTTGTCATTCCAATCTCCTTTGCATTAGCGTAGCCTCTTCTGTAGCCTGTCAACTATGTGTCTGTTTATCCCTGTTCTCTCCTCTCTGCACAGACCATACAAACGCTCCTCACCGCGTGGCGCGGCCACCCTACTCTGGTGGTCCCAGCGCGCACGACCCACGTGGAGTTCCAGGTCTCCGGTAGCCTCTGGAACTGCCAATCTGCGGTCAACAAGGCAGAGTTCATCTCAGCCTATGCCTCCCTCCAGTCCCTCGACTTCTTGGCACTGACGGAAACATGGATCACCACAGACAACACTGCTACTCCTACTGCTCTCTCTTCGTCCGCCCACGTGTTCTCGCACACCCCGAGAGCATCTGGTCAGCGGGGTGGTGGCACCGGGATCCTCATCTCTCCCAAGTGGTCATTCTCTCTTTCTCCCCTTACCCATCTGTCTATCGCCTCCTTTGAATTCCATGCTGTCACAGTTACTAGCCCTTTCAAGCTTAACATCCTTATCATTTATCGCCCTCCAGGTTCCCTCGGAGAGTTCATCAATGAGCTTGATGCCTTGATAAGCTCCTTTCCTGAGGACGGCTCACCTCTCACAGTTCTGGGCGACTTTAACCTCCCACGTCTACCTTTGACTCTTTCCTCTCTGCCTCCTTCTTTCCCTCCTCTCCTCTTTTGACCTCACCCTCTCACCTTCCCCCCTACTCACAAGGCAGGCAATACGCTCGACCTCATCTTTACTAGATGCTGTTCTTCCACTAACCTCACTGCAACTCCCCTCCAAGTCTCCGACCACTGCCTTGTATCCTTTTCCCTCTCGCTCTCATCCAACACCTCCCACACTGCCCCTACTCGGATGGTATCGCGCCGTCCCAACCTTCGCTCTCTCTCCCCCGCTACTCTCTCCTCTTCCATCCTATCATCTCTTCCCTCCGCTCAAACCTTCTCCCACCTATCTCCTGATTCTGCCTCCTCAACCCTCCTCTCCTCCCTCTCTGCATCCCTTGACTCTCTATGTCCCCTATCCTCCAGGCCGGCTCGGTCCTCCCCTCCCGCTCCGTGGCTCGATGACTCATTGCGAGCTCACAGAACAGGGCTCCGGGCAGCCGAGCGGAAATGGAGGAAAACTCGCCTCCCTGCGGACCTGGCATCCTTTCACTCCCTCCTCTCTACATTTTCCTCCTCTGTCTCTGCTGCTAAAGCCACTTTCTACCACGCTAAATTCCAAGCATCTGCCTCTAACCCTAGGAAGCTCTTTGCCACCTTCTCCTCCCTCCTGAATCCTCCGCCCCCCTCCCCCCTCCTCCCTCTCTGCAGATGACTTCGTCAACCATTTTGAAAAGAAGGTCGACGACATCCGATCCTCGTTTGCTAAGTCAAACGACACCGCTGGTTCTGCTCACACTGCCCTACCCTGTGCTCTGACCTCTTTCTCCCCTCTCTCTCCAGATGAAATCTCGCGTCTTGTGACGGCCGGCCGCCCAACAACCTGCCCGCTTGACCCTATCCCCTCCTCTCTTCTCCAGACCATTTCCGGAGACCTTCTCCCTTACCTCACCTCGCTCATCAACTCATCCCTGACCGTTGGCTACGTCCCTTCCGTCTTCAGAGAGCGAGAGTTGCACCCCTTCTGAAAAAACCTACACTCGATCCCTCCGATGTCAACAATTACAGACCAGTATCCCTTCTTTCTTTTCTCTCCAAAACTCTTGAACGTGCCGTCCTTGGCCAGCTCTCCCGCTATCTCTCTCTGAATGACCTTCTTGATCCAAATCAGTCAGGTTTCAAGACTAGTCATTCAACTGAGACTGCTCTCCTCTGTATCACGGAGGCGCTCCGCACTGCTAAAGCTAACTCTCTCTCCTCTGCTCTCATCCTTCTAGATCTATCGGCTGCCTTCGATACTGTGAACCATCAGATCCTCCTCTCCACCCTCTCCGAGTTGGGCATCTCCGGCGCGGCCCACGCTGGATTGCGTCCTACCTGACAGGTCGCTCCTACCAGGTGGCGTGGCGAGAATCTGTCTCCTCACCACGCGCTCTCACCACTGGTGTCCCCAGGGCTCTGTTCTTGGCCCTCTCCTATTCTCGCTATACACCAAGTCACTTGGCTCTGTCATAACCTCACATGGTCTCTCTTATCATTGCTATGCAGACGACACACAATTAATCTTCTCCTTTCCCCCTTCTGATGACCAGGTGGCGAATCGCATCTCTGCATGTCTGGCAGACATATCAGTGTGGATGACGGATCACCACCTCAAGCTGAACCTCAGCAAGACGGAGCTGCTCTTCCTCCCGGGGAAGGACTGCCCGTTCCATGATCTCGCCATCACGGTCGACAACTCCATTGTGTCCTCCTCCCAGAGCGCCAAGAACCTTGGCGTGATCCTGGACAACACCCTGTCGTTCTCAACTAACATCAAGGCGGTGGCCCGTTCCTGTAGGTTCATGCTCTACAACATCCGCAGAGTACGACCCTGCCTCACACAGGAAGCGGCGCAGGTCCTAATCCAGGCACTTGTCATCTCCCGTCTGGATTACTGCAACTCGCTGTTGGCTGGGCTCCCTGCCTGTGCCATTAAACCCCTTCAACTCATCCAGAACGCCGCAGCCCGTCTGGTGTTCAACCTTCCCAAGTTCTCTCACGTCACCCCGCTCCTCCGTTCTCTCCACTGGCTTCCAGTTGAAGCTCGCATCCGCTACAAGACCATGGTGCTTGCCTACGGAGCTGTGAGGGGAACGGCACCTCAGTACCTCCAGGCTCTGATCAGGCCCTACACCCAAACAAGGGCACTGCGTTCATCCACCTCTGGCCTGCTCGCCTCCCTACCACTGAGGAAGTACAGCTCCCGCTCAGCCCAGTCAAAACTGTTCGCTGCCCTGGCCCCCCCAATGGTGGAACAAACTCCCTCACGACGCCAGGACAGCGGAGTCAATCACCACCTTCCGGAGACACCTGAAACCCCACCTCTTTAAGGAATACCTAGGATAGGTTAAGTAATCCCTCTCACCCCACCCCCCTAAGTTTTAGATGCACTATTGTTAAGTGACTGTCCCACTGGATGTCATAAGGTGAATGCACCAATTTGTAAGTCGCTCTGGATAAGAGCGTCTGCTAAATGACTTAAATGTAAATGTAAATGTAATGTATGGTATAGGGTGACATTTGAGTTACCCTCTCCAACCCTCCCACTGAGCCAAATCACAAAAACACACTCCTTTGGTTGAACTCTCCGTTGAGGAATGTTTTTTTATTTACACTTTTTATATTTTCATTTTAGGGTCAATATAACTTCTTTATGCGTGTTGGTCAGTTATGAGGCATCGTTGTGAGTAATGCCAGGATTTTACATGGAAAACAAGATTCCATTTGATGGAAACTCTATCATATGACGTTATCTGGATAATGAACAACTTCTGCTTCATCTAAAAATATGGATATCAAAACAATCTTTTTTTTGGATAATTGTGTGTGTGTGTGTGTCTGGTAAATTCAATGAATCTATGAACATTCTGTTTGCTATGCTGCTTTCTATCCTTGCTAGGGGCATAAAGCAGACATAAAGCTGTGTTTGTACTAGGGTTACACAATCTCCAGTAACCTTGCCAAAATTTCCAGCTTTTCCACAAACACCAGTTGCAGATTACCAGACTTCCTTCTTATTCCATTCTGATGCCGGGAATCTTCCAACCAGGATTTCTGGAAACCTGGGAATATTGGGAAAGTAACCAGTATTGCAACCCTGGTGTTTACCTCCTGGCATAACAGTGCCGACATCCTGCAAGGTGAGAACAGACAGCTTCTCCTCAGAGTCCACCCGGATGACCCCGTGACTCAGACCCTGCATGGACAGTACTCCTCTTCCTGGGGGCTGGTTACTGTCATCTGTCGGCCTATTAACGAGAAGATGACTTTATTGTCCATTTGCTTCATGACTAAAAATAAATGGGTCTTCTGCATATCCCATTCACCCCGGTAGACATGCACATACAGTACATACAGTACACACGGAGAGGTTGGGGTCAGAACCGGGGTCAGCCACAGTGTTGCGCCCCTATCAACAAGCTCCAAAACACACATCCCCAAATCAAAACCTGCATCCCATTTAAAAATCTGCCAATTAGACGGTTAGGGATGGGGCTACTCCCTTAGTGGAAGCGGGAGCTCGACGCCCCCGGGGAAACGGAGGGCCATAAAACACCAGGACAACACCATCATGGGGGTGCTTTCATTAACGGTGCTGTGTGTGTGTGTGTGTGTGTGTGTGTGTGTGTGTGTGTGTGTGTGTGTGTGTGTGTGTGTGTGTGTGTGTGTGTGTGTGTGTGTGTGTGTGTGTGTGTGTGTGTGTGTGTGTGTGTGTGTGTGTGTGTGTGTGTGTGTGTGTGTGTGGGCAACAGGGTAGAAATGGGAATTGGGTTTTATTGGCAGGCCGTTGATTAGATTTGCGAGTTTGAAGCTGTGTCCTGGAAATGAAATGACGTAATTGCCACAGTATCCTTAATGTCAAGATGTAATTTATAAGTGATGCATGTGGTGCACACAGTAAGCTTTTTACAGTGTCATAATCAAGTGCAGGGAGTTAACTTTTTTTTCCTGTAATTTGAGATTTAATTAAACTTGCCCTCATTACTGTAAGCAGGGGCTATTTGAAGTTGAGCTACAATAGACGGATGGCAGCTATAACTGCCATAACCCACAGGACAGTAAACTTAAGAGTTTTGTATAAAAGTTCATAGTAATGAGTGTTTGTGTGTACCTCCTGATGGCTACAGTGAGGGCCTCTGGGGAGCTGGCACAGGGACAGATAACCTCCGGCTTCAGCCCCTTACTCTGGAAGACATTGAGGAACGCATCACACGACGAGACGGACCCTGAGAGAGAGGAAGCGAGAGCGCAAAAGACAACGAGGGATAAGAGAGAGGAAGATGGACAAGAGAGAGGTGTACCTTTAACAGTCAATGTTGAAGAACAAAATCAGACATCCTAGTGATACTACATGCAAACGTGTTGAAAGACTACCTAATTCCCATTCAAGTTGGCAAGTGCTGTTTTTGAGTAGGTTGGAAGCAATAGATTTGGCTCCTGGGCAAAGGGAGGAAAACGCCAATCTAAGATGTCAGCATTGTTTGATTCTGTGGATAACCGTTACAGCAGGTTAGTTGCTGTGGCAGTTGATTTTCTCCCAGCTTGCACTGCTTGTCTGCCCCACACCATAACCCTGTCAGGCGGAGCTCAGCAAGCATACCGTTAATCATCAAATGATGTAACCGGATTCTACTGCCCTCCGTTACCAGATCTCACTGCCTCTAAACCATTCTCACTCATTTGTTCCTTTCAATGATATTCTCTAGAGTCACATTTATAAAGGCTAGCATTGGAAGTGAACCACATCACTCAATCGTTATTGTCGCCATAGGTCCCACTAGCTATAGTAACGTAGCTGTGGTAGTATGTTTTTACAGCACCAGTGGTAACTTACTGTAGTTGTTCCATGACCGCTGCTTGGTCAATTATATATTGGCTACAGTATACTTCACTAGGCCATTAAATGCATTTCCCTAAAGTTATAAGATGACTTAGCCTAGATGACAGAGACATTCTATGAGACCCGCAGCATGAATATAGGCTGCCACAGAATAGGTTACAGTACAAAGTATTAGAGATCCTATAGTTTTCTACAATATTTGACCATATCTAAAATTAAAGTTTCATTGACCACAGATTGTGTTTTGTCATGTTGCTAGGATGCCAATGTCCACTAGTGAATTATAGGATCTGTATGGAACAAGTTATTGGATTCATAGAAGACTGTCCTGGGTGGTGTCTAGTACAAGTTAGACCTACTGGATGGAGGAACTCTAGGCTTCTACTCTGACCTGCTGTCAACAGGTGCCGTGACTCATGCACAACACAATGGTGTTCTCAAAGTTCATGGCCTGGTGTGAATAGACAACTCTGAGCAGTGATGTTTCTGTGGTGTGAGTGAGTGAGGACATTTCACCAAAGAAATATAGACATTGTCGTCCTATAAAGAAACATGGTATAGAGGAGATGGACCCACTGGTTGCCCTTTAGGTTACAGAGAGCTGGTAGTCCCATCCACCAAACTACCAGGTGTGAAACAGGGAAGAGACCCAGGGAGTATGCTAATGTGGTATAAAGCAGACCTAACCCACTATTCAACTAATAAAAACAAGCTCATTTGGAAATAAATAAAAAGTAATCTCAACAGAGAACATTTCCATCCTGTGTGGTACCTGTATCCCCCCCACTAAAATCACCATACTTTAATTTAGACAGCTTCTCCATCCTAGAGGGGGAGATCAATCATTTCCAGACTCAGGAACATGTACTCGTCTGGGTCTGTACATAATCAATGGTAGGCTTCGAGGGGACTCCTACGGTAGGTACACCTACAGCTCATCTCTTGGCAGCAGTACTGTAGACGACTATCACCAACCCCAACACAGTCTCTCAGAGCATTCAGTCAGCCCACTGACAACCCCTCAGATCACAGCAAAATCATAGCGTACTTCACTAGGGGTCGCGACCCCATGTGGGTTCTCCTGATTTGAAAATGAGTTTGTGAGAGAAAGTATGTAGACACCCCTTCAAATGAGTGGATTCGGCTGTTCCTACAACTTGTTTGGAGTCCGCCTGTGGTAAATTCAATTCATCGGACATGATTTGGAAAGGCACACACCTGTCTTTAAAGGTCCCACAGTTGACAGTGCATGTCAGAGCAAAAAAATCAAGCCATGAGGTCAAAGGAATTGTCCGTAGAGCTCCGAGACAGGATTCTGTCGAGGCACAGATCTGGGGAAGGGTAGCACCCTGGTCTTCTTCAACAAAGCAATACTCAATCATGAGACATCAAAGCCAGACAAATGGCATACTATTAAGCAATGCTACAGATGGATGGAAAGTAAACAATTAGCCAACAACAAATTTCACTGCAGTTGTGAAGGTGTAAACTTGGCAGTAGAACGCCTAAACAGCAGGCGCTGGAACAGAACAGAAAACTGATGATCCATACTGTTCCGGAACAGAACCGTTCTTTAAAGAAGCATGGGAACCGGTTAACAATGTTATTTTAAGTTCCAGGCATTTTTTATCTAGTCCCACAACAAAACGCCAATGCAAAGTTCTCACTCTGTCACTCAGAAAATTATTCCAGTGATTGCCTGCAAGCAGAAAATCTTTACATGTGCATGTTTAGGCTACCTGCCCATCCCCCCTTGGAAAAAATAGGCTACAGTACTGACATTACAAGCTTGATTGAGATTGTTGTGGACAATTTTATCCAGAGATTAAGGCAGAGACTATTTAATTGTATAATAGAAACATATGTAATACATTTCACAGGGAAGAACTCCAAGCGTGAACTCCAACATGTTCATTATATAGTGGGAGGTGATAATGCAATCATATTGTTTACACAATAGTTATTTTATACAAGCAACAGTTATGGAACACAGTGGCCTTGTGTTAGGGTACAGACATACCACGAGTCTATGAAAGGCACATCACAGTCCAACACAGAATATATCCCTTGAAAAGTAACAGCAGCTCACCCCAAATTCTACCACCATAATAAGACAGCGAGAGATTTTAAATTAGCAACAGAAGAATGGATTCACTTTTTCAATGCTAGTTAAGGACACCATAGGCCTAGTTATCACGTTTCACGTTGGATTTATTAACTACAAAAAGGCAAGACGTGTTTTTAATTCTGGCCCTGCTCTGCACACACAAGATTGTTAGCTAGCTAGCTCAAAGGACATTCAAAGTTCCTTTATAGAAACCGCTCCTTCTATGTATAATTCTGTGGACCTAATTCAGATAATGCATGTCATAAGATGCTCAGTGCTTCAAGCCTCCTCCTCCTCCTCCAACCTCTCTCGCCCTCTTCCCCACCTGCAAAATGTCAGTTGCATCTTGCGCCATAGGCTAGACTTGTCTGTCCATCACGCATGTAAACAACTAGCTTGCCTGCTCTATCTGCACTGATTGGTGAAGTTAGTTAATGAGCTAAAAAAAAAAAAAAAAACTTGAGTATATAAATGGTTAAAAAAAAGAACCGAAAGGAACGATATAAACTTACTTTTAGGGTTTTTTGAACCGGTTCAGACATTTATTTTGCTGGTCGGAACAGTGGAATGAAAACCTTATTTCTTTTTTTACCACAATGACAAAGAAAACCTAAGAAAGAAATTGAGGAACCAATCCAACCAAAAACACAGACCCAGAAAACCTGAGCCTATACCTTCACTATGGTTAAATACTAAAACAAAACAGAAAACCTGAGCCTATACCTTCACTATGGTTAAATACTAAAACAAAACAGAAAACCTGAGCCTATACCTTCACTATGGTTAAATACTAAAACAAAACAGAAAACCTGAGCCTATACCTTCACTATGGTTAAATACTAAAACAAAACAGAAAACCTGAGCCTATACCTTCACTATGGTTAAATACTAAAACAAAACAGAAAACCTGAGCCTATACCTTCACTATGGTTAAATACTAAAACAAAACAGAAAACCTGAGCCTATACCTTCACTATGGTTAAATACTAAAACAAAACAGAAAAGCACTACATAAAAAGAAAGAACAGCACATCAGAAATCAGCTCAACATAACTGAAAAATCCATAGAATCTAACCACTTCTGGGAACATAGGAACAGACTAAACAAACAACATGAAGAGCCATATATCCAAAATGGAGATGTATGGATAACCTCTCTAGGGTAGGGTGCAGCATTCGGAATTTTGGATGAAAAGCATGCCCAAATTAAACAGCCTGCTACTCGGGCCCAGAAGATATGATATGCATATAACTGGTAGATTTGGATAGAAAATACTAACGTTTCCAAAACTGTTAAAATAGTGTCTGTGAGTATAACAGAACTGATTTAGCAGGTGAAAACCTGAGAAAAATCAATTCAGGAAGTAGTTTATTTTTGGTTTTGTAGTTTTCTATTCAATGCCATTACAGTATCAATTGACTTAGGACTCCATTTGCAGTTCCTATGCTTTCCACTAGATGTCAACAGTATTTAGATTTTGAATCAGGCTTGTTATCTTATAAATGAGGGAGTAAGACCAGTCTGAACGAGTGGACCCTAACGTGACACAGAGTTTTTTCAGGCGCATGTGCATTTCTTGTTTACCTTTTATATTGATGACGTTATTGTCCGGTTTAAATATTATAGATCATTTAGGCTAAAAAAACAACCTGAGGATTGAATATAAACATCGTTTGACATGTTTCTATGAACTTTACGGATACAATTTGGATTTTTGTCTGATTGTTTTGACTGAGCTGGAGCCTGTGGATTACTTAAGAAAACGTGCAACGTTTTTGGATATAAAGAGACATCGAACTTCATCGAACAAAAGGAACATTTATTGAGTAAATGAATGTCTTCTGATTGCCACCATATGAAGATCATCAAAAGTAAGGGATTCATTTTATCTCTATTTCTGAGTTTTGTAACGCTTCTGCTTGGCTGGTTACTGTTTGTAATAATTTGTCAACTGGGCTATGTTCTGGGCTAGGTATGTTTTCGCCGAAAAGGATTTTATAACATTTATAAGATTAACAAGAAGTTAATCTTCAACCCTATGTAAAATATGTTTGGTTTTCTGAATTTTTATAATAAGCATTTCTGTAATTGAATTTGGCGCTCTGCAACCTCACTGGATGTTGGCCAGATGGGACGCTAGCGTCCCACATACCCTAGAGAGGATAAACCACTTCTCTGATCTGTTTGGTCCTATAAAACAAACAGAAAAAAACAGATGATTCATTACAAATCTTAGAGTCAGCTATTAAAGACTACCAGAACCCACTGGATTCTCCAATTACATTGAATGAACTACAGGACAAAACTCAGACCCTTCAACCCAAAAAAAGGCCAGTGGTGTTGATGGTATAATAAATTTAAAAAAATATACAGACCACAAATTCCAATTGGATATAAACTCTTTATCATCATCATCATCATCATCATCATCATTTTCAGCTCTGGCATCTTCCCCAATACTTAGAACCAAGGACTGATCACCCTAATCCACAAAAGTGGAGACGCATTTGACCCCAATAACTACAGTGGGATATGTGTCAACAGCAACCTCTGCATTATCATTAACAGCAGACTTCTATATTTCTTCATGTCCTGAGAAAAATGTCAAATTGGCTTTCTACCAAATGAGCGTTCGACAGAGCATGTATTCACCATAAACACTCTTATTAACAAACAAACAAAACCAAAGCAAGGTCTTCTCATGCTTTGTTGTTTAAAAAAAAGCTTGACTCAATTTGGCACGAGGGTCCGCTATACAAATTGATGAAATGCAATGTTGGAGGGAAAACATACATTATAAAATCCATGCACACAAATAACATGTGTGTAGTTAAAAATGGCTATTTTTATTTATTTCTTTCCTCAGGGGGGTGAGACAGGGATGCAGCTTGAGCCCCACCCTCTTCAACATTTATATCAACGAATTGTCAAGGACTCTAGAACAGTCTGAAGCACCCGGCCTCAACCTAATTGACTCTGAAGTCAAATGTTTACTGTTTCCATAGGATCTGGTGCTTCTGTCCCCAACCAAGGAGGGCATAGAGCAGCACCTAGATATTTTGCAGAGATTGTGTCAGACTTGGGCCCAGAGGTAACTTCCACAAAGATGTGAACAATCTGAGAGACAAGGCAAGAAGGGACTTCTACGCCATCAAAAGAAACATGAAATTTGACATCCCAATTAGGATCTGTCAAAAAATACTTATAAAACCCATTCCTCTTTTTGGTTGGGAGGTCTGGGGTTCGCTCACCAACCAACAATTCACTAAATATAACAAACACCAAATTGAGAGACTGCATGCAGAATTCTGCAAAACCATCCTCTGTATACAATGTACAACACCAAATAAGGCATGTCTAGTAGAATAAGGACAATTTCCACTAATTATAAAAATCCAGAAATAGCAATTAAATTCTACAACCACCTAAAAGGAAGTGATTCTCAAACCTTCCATAACAATGCCCTCACCTACAGAGAGATGAACCTGGAGAAGAGTCCCCTCAGTCAGCTGATACTGGGATTCCGTTCAAAAACACACCCCACAAAGCCCCCGGACAGCAACACAATTAGACCCAACCAAATCATGAGGAAACAAAAAGATCATTACTTGACACATTGGAAAGAATCAACAAAACTGAGCAAACTGGAAAGTTATTTGGTCCTAAACAGAGAATACACAGTAGCAGAATACCTGACTACCGTGACCCAAAATCAAGAAAAGCTATGACTATGTACAGACTGTCCTTGCTATCAAGAGAGGCCGCCATAGGCAGACCTGGCTCTGAAGAAGACAGGCTGAGTGCCCACTACCCACAAAATGAGATGGAAACCAAGCTGTACTTCCTAACCTCCTGCCAAACGTATGACCATATTAGAGACACATTTTCCTCAGATTACACAGGCCCACAAAAAAATTGAATAAAAATCCAATCCTGATCAACTCCCATATCTATTAGGTAAACGTATGTTTCCCATGCCAATAAAGGCCTTTGAATTGATAGAGAGACGTGATACAGTACAACGGTAGTGTGGTCTTACAGGGGTTGGCTCCATCGGCCACCACCAGCATGCGTAGTGAGCTCAGGTTGATGTCCCTCTGGTCCCTGTGTGCCACCAAGGCCCAGTGCATGTCTCGGGACTTCACACACGCCACCTTCGCTGGGGGAGGAATCAGACCACAGCGAGGATTAGGGACAGTTCACATGGGGATCACAGCCAAAATATTCAAAATATGTGAAGTCAAAATGCCAACAGTCACAACACAGTTTGAACTGCATATCAAATCATACGTATTATACAAATAAATGAAGAACACATAGTCGACTAGAAGGTGCACAGCATCCGATGTCAAATAGAGATGCAGTTATTAACAGAAGTCATGTGAATAGAGAGGTGGTGAGTCCAGACCTTTGTATTGGCACACTTTCTGGATCCAGGACAGTGGGTTGACCTTCATCAGTGAGTAGGGTATACTGATAACATGCATCATGTTCATCACACTCTGCAACAGGAGACACAGGTTACTCCGAGCCGTGATGATACGCAAGTCAAGATTCAAATCAGAACCACCATTAAGATGTTAAGACTTAAAGCCTTCCCACACTCTACTTTGGATTCCGTCTACGATTATTTAAATGTCACACTGTGCGGTGTTACCCGTTTCAAATCTTGTCATCAGCCTGGCCGGATTGTACGATTTCATTCAGTTCTGTCGTAACATTCTGCGATTGGCTTGCGAGGCTACGTCAGCCGACACCCTGTAGGCAGCCGACACCCTGTAGGCTACGTCAGCCGACACCCTGTAGGCCGACACCCTGTAGGCTACGTCAGCCGACACCCTGGCTACGTCAGCCGACAGCCAGCCGACACAGCCTGTAGGCTACGTCAGCCGACACCCTGTAGGCTACGTCAGCCGACACCCTGTAGGCTACGTCAGCCGACAGCCTGTAGGCTACGTCAGCCGACAGCCTGCAGGCTACGTCAGCCGACACCCTGTAGGCTACGTCAGCCGACACCCTGTAGGCTACGTCAGCCGACACCCTGTAGGCTACGTCAGCCGACACCCTGTAGGCTACGTCAGCTGAAGCTGTGTATTTGACCTGAGCAGGTGCCAGCACCAGCAGCGCAACACTCCTATGTTTATGTTAAAAAAACGTGCATCTTTGAAATAGGTTTTCACATAAAAACTTAATTTGTCTGAACTCAGAATCAAATGTGCTTCCCAAAAATGGTAGAACGTACATTTTGATCGGTGATTTTCTTCATTTATCTAAATCCCATCAGGTAGCCTGATTTCAGATGTGTCATGTAAACAAGATTATTAGGGAAATCGTTCTTCTTGCAGACGCATGTAAACGTTTAAATATAACTATTATAGTAATCTGCCTATTCACAATAGTGTCATTGTGTTACTCGATGCCGGCCGTGTTCCTATTGGTCAGTTACCGGGATTGGCTCGTAACACCAGCCACACTACAAGATGAAGGCTCAACACTTCTGACACTGCCAGAACTTGAGCCTACGACCGCTCGTAGTGGCATTTCATTGGCAGACCTAGACCCTGTCACACTGAACGAGGCAAGACCTCCGACAATCGTTTACGACCAAAGAATTTGCCCATGACGTGGACATTTCTGTCCCGGAAGGAAAAAGAGACAGCTAAAATTGTACCATCTGTGCGGGACTTTAGACTCAATCAAGACTGGTAATGATCAGGCTTTTTCTAGGCTAATGAGAAAACTGATCTGAGATCTGGTTGGTTAAAACTGATGAATTACTGTATGCGTCTCAAATGGCACCCTATTCCCTTTGTAGTACATAACTTTTGACCAGAGCCCGATGGACCCTCGTCAAAAGTAGAGCACTCTATAGGAAGCAGAGTCCCATCTGGGGCTCAACCTTAGTATTGGACTAACACAATGGAGACAAAACTCCCTGTGGCCACACATTAGAATATATTCACTATTCCTTTTAATTGGATTTGGGAGAACTAATTTAGCAACAGTGGTAAAAAGCCTCTGATAATATAATTCCCATTCCAAGACAGTGTTCAGAGAAAACATAGTAAGAATATAATGATCTTTAACGAGTCCTCTAAGCCCCGGGCAGAGGTGTGTGTGTGTATGTGTGTGTGTGTGTGTATATGTGTGTGTGTGTGTGTCTGTGTGAAACCCATTGAAAGCCCAGCTGGTTGGTCCTCACAGTGAGAATGCCATGCCACAGCCCCACGTCCTTCTTAAAGTCTAATACATTCACTATGGTCTCAGCTGCAGGAGAGACAGGGAGAGAGAGAGAGACAGGGAGAGAGAGGGAGAGAGAGAGAGAGAGAGACCAGGAAGAGAGAGAGAGAGAGACCAGGAAGAGAGAGAGAGAGAGACCAGGAAGAGAGAGACCAGGAAGAGAGAGAGGGAGACCAGGAAGAGAGAGAGGGAGACCAGGAAGAGAGAGAGGGAGACCAGGAAGAGAGAGAGGGAGACCAGGAGAGAGACCAGGAAGAGAGAGACCAGGAAGAGAGAGAGAGAGACCAGGAAGAGAGAGAGAGAGACCAGGAAGAGAGAGAGAGAGACCAGGAAGAGAGAGAGGGAGAGACCAGGAAGAGAGGACCAGACCAGGAAGAGACCAGGAAGAGAGAGAGACCAGGAAGAGAGAGAGAGAGACCAGGAAGAGAGAGAGAGAGACCAGGAAGAGAGAGAGAGAGACCAGGAAGAGAGAGAGAGAGACCAGGAAGAGAGAGAGAGAGACCAGGAAGAGAGAGAGAGACAGGAAGAGAGAGAGAAACAGGAAGAGAGAGAGAAACAGGAAGAGAGAGAGAAACAGGAAGAGAGAGAGACCGGAAGAGAGAGAGACCGAGAGGCAGAGCAAGAGAGAGACCGAGGCAGAGCAAGAGAGAGACAGAGCGAGAGGCAGAGCGAAACAGAGAGAGACAGAGCGAGAGGCAGAGCGAAACAGAGAGAGGCAGAGCGAGAGAGAGAGAGGCAGAGCGAGAGAGAGAGAGAGAGAGAGAGAGAGAGAGAGAGAGAGAGAGGCAGAGCGAGAGAGAGAGAGGCAGAGCGAGAGAGAGAGAGAGAGGCAGAGCGAGAGTCAGGAGAGAGACAGAGCGAGAGTCAGGAGAGAGACAGAGCGAGAGTCAGGAGAGAGACAGAGCGAGAGTCAGGAGAGAGACAGAGCGAGAGTCAGGAGAGAGACAGAGCGAGAGTCAGGAGAGAGACAGAGCGAGAGTCAGGAGAGAGACAGAGCGAGAGTCAGGAGAGAGACAGAGCGAGAGAGGCAGAGCGAGAGTCAGGAGAGAGACAGAGCGAGAGTCAGGAGAGAGACAGAGCGAGAGAGAGAGAGAGAGAGACAGGGAGAGAAACAGAGACAGCGAGAGCAAGACAGCGAGAGAAACAGAGACAGCGAGAGAGAGAGACAGCGAGAGAAACAGAGACAGCGAGAGAAACAGAGACAGCGAGAGAAACAGAGACAGCGAGAGAAACAGAGACAGCGAGAGAAACAGAGACAGCGAGAGAAACAGAGACAGCGAGAGAAACAGAGACAGCGAGAGAAACAGAGACAGGGAGAGCGAGAGAGAGACAAAGGGAGAGCAAGAGAGACAGGGAGAGCAAGAGAGAGACAGGGAGAGAGAGAGAGAGACAGCGAGAGAAACAGAGACAGCGAGAGAGAGAGACATAACACAGAGAACAAGAGAGACAGGGAGAGCAAGAGAGAGACAGGGAGAGTGAGAGAGAGACAGGGAGAGTGAGAGAGAGACAGCGAGAGAAACAGAGACAGAGACAGCGAGAGAGAGACAGGGAGAGTGAGAGAGAGACAGCGAGAGAAACAGAGACAGCGAGAGCGAGACATAACACAGAGAACAAGAGAGACAGGGAGAGCAAGAGAGAGACAGGGAGAGTGAGAGAGAGACAGCGAGAGAAACAGAGACAGAGACAGCGAGAGAGAGACAGGGAGAGTGAGAGAGAGACAGCGAGAGAAACAGAGACAGAGACAGCGAGAGAGAGACAGGGAGAGTGAGAGAGAGACAGCGAGAGAAACAGAGACAGCGAGAGCGAGAGAGAGACATAACACAGAGAACAAGAGAGACAGGGAGAGCAAGAGAGAGACAGGGAGAGTGAGAGAGAGACAGCGAGAGAAACAGAGACAGGGAGAGTGAGAGAGAGACAGCGAGAGAAACAGAGACAGCGAGAGCGAGAGAGAGACATGGAGAGTGAGAGAGAGACAGCAAGAGAAACAGAGACAGAGACAGCGAGAGAGAGACAGGGAGAGAGAGAGAGACAGCGAGAGAAACAGAGACAGCGAGAGCGAGAGAGAGACAGCGAGAGAAACAGAGACAGGGAGAGTGAGAGAGAGACAGCGAGAGAAACAGAGACAGGGAGAGTGAGAGAGAGACAGGGAGAGTGAGAGAGAGACAGCGAGAGAAACAGAGACAGAGACAGCGAGAGAGAGACAGGGAGAGTGAGAGAGAGACAGCGAGAGAAACAGAGACAGCGAGAGCGAGAGAGACAGCGAGAGCAAGAGAGAGACAGGGAGAGCAAGAGAGACAGGGAGAGTGAGAGAGAGACAGCGAGAGAAACAGAGACAGCGAGAGAGAGACATAACACAGAGAACAAGAGAGTTTAATCCAACAGTGGCATCAAACAGTAACCATGAAACATGACACATTAGATGTACACAATACAAGATTACTGTGAGATATGGGGTTTAGAACAATGACTGTGAAAAGCACAATGCCCAGACAAGCGAAAGAGGGAGAGATAAAAGGAGAAAGAGAAGCCAATTGTAATGAAGAATTATCTTTAATGCATGTCTCCCGTAGGATGGAGAATTGAAAAATAGGATACTTCGAGAGTCTAAGTATTGTGACTTCTGTAGAATGTCTTATAGGAAAGGGGTGCATAGACCCACCTTCTGTGTATCCACAGGATTGGGTGAGGGCCTGACAGTGAGTCAGCAGAGCGATCCTCATCACCGTCACTCCCAGCACACTGCCATCTTTACACGTCTTATACTGTAGTGAAGAGGAGAGAGAGAAAGAGAATGAGAGGAGAGAGAGAAAGAGAATGAGAGGAGAGAGAATGAGAGAGAGAGAGAGAGAAGGAGAATGAGAGGAGAGAGAGAAAGAGAATGAGGAGAGAGAATGAGAGAGAGAGAGAGAGAGAGAGAGAGAGAGAGAGAGAGAAGAGAGAAGAGAGAATGAGAGGAGAGAGAAGGAGAATGAGAGGAGAGAATGAGAGAGAGAGAAGAGAGAGAGAGAAGGAGGAGAATGAGAGGAGAGAGAATGAGAGAGAGAGAGAGAATGAGAGAGAGAGAATGAGAAGAGAAAGAGAAAAGAGAGGAGAGAGAGAAGAGAAAGAGAAGAGAGAGAATGAGAAGAGAATGAGAATGAGAGAATGAGAATGAGAGAGAGAATGAGAGAGAGAATGAGAGAATGAGGGAGAGAGAATGAGAGAGAGAATGAGAGAGAGAGAAGAGAAGAGAGAGAGAGAGAGAGAATGAGAGGAGAGAGAGAAAGAGAATGAGAGAGAGAATGAGAATGAGAGAAGAGAGAATGAGAATGAGAGAATGAGAATGAGAGAATGAGAATGAGAGAGAGAGAATGAGAGAGAGGGAGAGAGAAGAGAGAGAGAGAGAGAGAATGAGAGAGAGAGAATGAGAGAGAGAGAATGAGAGAGAGGGAGAGAGAATGAGAGGAGAGAGAAAGAGAATGAGAGGAGAGAGAGAGAAGGAGAATGAGAGGAGAGAGAATGAGAGGAGAGAGAGAGAATGAGAGGAGAGAGAGAAAGAGAATGAGAGGAGAGAGAGAAAGAGAATGAGAGGAGAGAGAATGAGAGAGAGAATGAGAGAGAATGAGAGGAGAGAGAGAGAATGAGAGAGAGAATGAGAGGAGAGAGAGAAAGAGAGAGAGAATGAGAGGAGAGAGAGAGAATGAGAGAGAGAATGAGAGGAGAGAGAGAAAGAGAATGAGAGGAGAGAGAATGAGAGGAGAGAGAATGAGAGGAGAGAGAATGAGAGAGAGAATGAGAGGAGAGAGAGAAAGAGAGAGAGAATGAGAGGAGAGAGAGAAAGAGAATGAGAGGAGAGAGAATGAGAGGAGAGAGAATGAGAGGAGAGAGAGAAAGAGAATGAGAGGAGAGAGAATGAGAGAGAGAATGAGAGGAGAGAGAGAAAGAGAATGAGAGGAGAGAGAATGAGAGAGAATGAGAGGAGAGAGAGAAAGAGAATGAGAGGAGAGAGAATGAGAGAGAGGGAGAGAGAATGAGAGGAGAGGGAGAAAGAGAATGAGAGAGAATGAGAATGAGAGAGAGAGAATGAGAGAGAGGGAGAGAGAATGAGAGGAGAGAGAAAGAGAATGAGAGGAGAGAGAGAGGAGAATGAGAGAAGAGAGAATGAGAGGAGAGAGAGAGAATGAGAGGAGAGAGAGAAAGAGAATGAGAGGAGAGAGAATGAGAGAGAGAATGAGAGGAGAGAGAGAAAGAGAATGAGAGGAGAGAGAGAAAGAGAATGAGAGGAGAGAGAATGAGAGAGAGAGAATGAGAGGAGAGAGAATGAGAGAGAGAATGAGAGAGAGAGAGAGAGAGAGAGAGAAGAGAGAGAGAGAGAGAGAGAGAATGAGAGAATGAGAGGAGAGAGAATGAGAGAGAGAGAGAATGAGAGAGAGAGAGAAAGAGAATGAGAGGAGAGAGAATGAGAGAGAGAATGAGAGGAGAGAGAGAAAGAGAATGAGAGGAGAGAGAGAAAGAGAATGAGAGGAGAGAGAATGAGAGAGAATGAGAGAGAGAGAATGAGAGGAGAGAGAATGAGAGGAGAGATAGAAAGAGAATGAGAGGAGAGAGACAGAAAGAGAGACAGAATGAGAGGAGAAGAGAGACAGAAATAGAGGAGAAGAGAGACAGAAAGAGAGAGAGAATGAGAGGAGAGAGAGAAAGAGAATGAGAGGAGAGAGAATGAGAGAGAGAGGAGAGAGAGAAAGAGAAGAGAGGAGAGAGAGAGAGAGAGAGAGAGAGAGAGAGAGAGAGAGAGAGAGAGAGAGAGAGAGAGAGAGAGAGAGAGAGAGAGAAGGAGTCAGGATGTGGTGTATCACATTACTGTCACAATCACAAATCAGCAACACATCAACACAGCCCATCATATCCACCTCCTGTACAATCATGTTGTTGGATGGTACCCGCTTCTTACTGTACAGACAACCCACACGGATTGTAAGCTGACAAAGACTACTGTTAAATATCTGATTCATTATCAGTCACTAGTATTGACAATATCCATAATGTACTTGGCATATGATGTCCTCATTTGTTTTCACTACTTTTTACACACATCCAGGTGTACAGTAAGTGCTATTTTTATCCTGAGAAAGTCATTCTGTCTATAACAAATGGTGCGGTAACGTCCCGTCTTTAAGACCCAACCTATCCCAGTCCTATAGTAGACACATAGTAGTGGATCTAGGAAGGGCAACGACAATCTTTCCTCTAATAAAGCCTGGATGCGGTCTCGGGCCAGTCTTCTCCAGTCAGCGCTAACCTGGATCAATGGGAGAAGACCACACAACATAAACACTATACAGACTACTGTCCGTATTCTCCCCTGACTGAGTACTGAGACCGTTCTCATGTCTGTCTGAGGGCTGATGGGCCTTAGTCAAAAGTAGTGCAAAAAAAATAAAAAATAGGGAATGGGGTGCCATTTGGAACGCAGGCCGAAACTCAGACATTCATTCTTCATCGTATATTTGATCTCAACCAAACTAAAATGGGGAGAACAGCTCTCAACATTTCGATGGATCACACCATTGATTTTTATCTGCACTAAGAGACAGGGAGATGGAACAAAAATATGAAAAGTTAGTCCGTCATTAGGCTAAGTCATTAAAACAGAATCTATCATGCTCTATATATCTCACAGACTATCTGAGGTAGTACCACGTTGAGAGGAGTGATGCATAGCACGTCCAGATATCTGCTCAGCCATATGTCTAGCTAGCGATGCACGACTATGAAAACAACCATTTGTCAAAAAGATTAGGACTACAGCAAAATATTTCTGGAGTTATTTTCCTTTGTAGATGTGACAAGGCGATTTCTTCTAAGCCATTGCTGAATGAAGAGCGTACTAGAAAATGTGCAGACTGAGTAGGAAAGTACCATGCATGAGCCAAAAGTACAACAGAAAAAGGTCACTATTCACTACCGCCATTTTGGATTCTGTCTCCACTGGAACAAACAAAATGGACCTGTTCCACACAGCACCCTATTTTACGGAACCTGGTCAAAAGTAGTGCACTACATGGGGAATAGGGTGTCAGTTGGGACACAACCTCTCTCTGCCGTCTGACCTGACGACGTTTCCAATCATTTTCTTCCCTCTTATTTCATTACGATCATTTCAATCACTTCACAATGAGCATAAATATCTGGTTGAATTACCTCCTCGCTGCATAAAAAAAAGAGTTAATTAAGACAAATCACATTAGATTACTGGATTGACTGGTCTTAGGTCACCTCCCAAATAGCACCCCATTCCATTTATAGTACACTACTTTTGACCAGGAACCTGGTCAAAAATAGTGCACGACATAGGGAACAGGGTGTCATTTGGGAAACACACTTGGTCTCTCATACAGAAGCAGCAACGGCATATCCAATCCCCCAGAAAGACACTTGTAATCAAACCCCATGAAGCATATTGATCTGCAATTAGAAGGCCTGAAATGATCACACCAAACAAGAGCCATTTGCAGGTGGTCTAGATTTCCCTATGAGAGCTGTGCACACAGCATAGCGTAGCAGGAATTGATGTTGACTAGGATCTGTTGGACGTTGAGGGAGATCTACTGTAGCTGGAGTTGAAGTCATAACAGCAACACCCTGAAGTCTTCATCATGAATGATTCATCAAATCAATGGAGACCGCAGTCTATCCGATCCTTCTCTGACTGTCAAGAGTGAGACACGTATTGAACAGACCCAGGAGAATATTGCGGTCTCAATCAATGGGAGTAAAAGGCACAAATACAAATATTATTGTGGTGGTGAACTTGACCTATTAAGTCTTCTGACATGACCTGGCACAAGTTTGGAACATCTTGAAATACATTTATATTATTGCACAAGGCACAAGCCCTCAAAAGACATAAAGCTGTGGGTCACCTCAATATAGGCTGTCTCGTTATTCGCATCCTTGATATGTGGGAACCAGTCTCTGGGGGGTTTGGATAAGTGCTTGGATTCAGTCACAAACCACAGCAGCTTTGGCCAGCCTGGATGGGGAGAGAGAGACAGAATAATTCAAGAGAAAAGTAAAGACAACCGTAAAGGAAGTCGAGGCATTAGAGAGCCTGTCAGAATCTGCCATTTAACGTGATTACCCTGATGCGATCAATGACCACTCATCCCTAATGAGGCTGGGACTGCGTTCCAAATGACACCCTATTCCCTACAGGGGGCACTACTTTCGACCAGGGCCCATAGGGTGCCATTTGGGATGCAGGATGGGTCTGGCCCCAGTACTATGGGGATTCCACAGCCAGCCCTCTACTCAGCCCTGACTCAGGTTCTCAATCTATAGCTTTAAATCCACTGTCTGGCGTCATGTTGCTATTTATACAGCCATTACTGAAGAGCAGGCACAAGGCATTAATCACACTGAGCCCTCTCGTTCTCGCTCTCTCTGCTCCCTCCAGCCTTCCTTCTCATCTCACTACCCTATATTCCTCTCTCTCCTCATCCATCTCTCTCCCAGTCTGACTGCTCTGTTCTCCACGCAGTGGGCCATTCTATATGCAGGATCTTCTGTCTACTACAGCAAACCTCCCCTCTTATTCAATCCCATTACTCTGCTGCCTGCCTGCCTGCCTGTCCTTCCATTCCAATAAGTCTCTCCATTTGTTTCAGAGGGGAGCAGTAAAATCACTGGAGCCCGGGTGAAACTCAAAACCGGTTCGATATCAGTGTTTAATTTCAATCCATGCTGGCACTACAGAACCTCATTCTGCTATAATTCAGTATTCCCCATTGAAGTCAATGGGGCTGTGATGGTGAACAGACAACCATATGCTACCATGGCTGTAGCATCTCATGAAAACCCGTCAGACCATCTCACGTATGACAGCATATGACAGGGACACATCATGCGGTGATGTGCTACACACATTGACACGGTCACTTACCTTTGAACTGTGGAATTTCCCCCGTGGGACTCTTAGGAAGGCCTTTATGGCAGGCGTCGCTCGTCAAGGCAACCGTCACCCCACAGCTCCCCAGCAGAAAGCCTATCTGCTGGCTCCCTGCATCCTGGAGAGGGAGGAGAGGAGAGAGAAAGCGCGAGAGAGAGACAGAAGAGGAGAGAGGCAAAGGACTAATCATTACTTTTCTTCCATATTGTACATGGAGCATGTGTTTATGTTCAGTGTATTCATAAATCCATGAATTATCATAATGCTAAATATAGTACTGTACAAACATCAGGAATACTGTGAAACCCCCCGTCTTTGCTCTGGTGTTTTACGACTATCAAGAGTGTATATTTAGGTTAGAAAAACAGTTATATTATCCCACTGTTCACATACTGCATGGTCATGTGAAGCCTGCTCTCTCTGTCTCGCTCTCAGACATTGTGTGGGTGGAGGAATAAACCCACACAGGCTCATATGGAGTAGATAGCAACACTAATAGAAGCAGGCCCTGCAGCTCTGACATCACAGCCTGTTCTGCTGTGCAGCTAGGGGGTTTCCTATTCCTACACTACAGTATACAGCCACGGTCTCAGCCTCTCCATCACAGCTGCTCTCTCGGTCTCTCTGATAAACTGGGCTCACAGCCCTGCCTCTCGTCCCGCCTGCCTGCCTGCCTCTTCCCACCCGCCTGCCTGCCTCTTCCCGCCCGCCTGCCTGCCTCTTCCCGCCCGCCTGCCTGCCTCTTCCCGCCCGCCTGCCTACTTCTTCCCGCCCGCCTGCCTGCCTCTTTCTTCCTGCCCGCCTGCCTGCCTCTTTCTTCCCACCCGCCTGCCTGCCTCTTTCTTCCCGCCCGCCTGCCTGCCTCTCTTCTTGCCTGCCTGCCTCTCTTCCTGCCTGCCTGCCTGCCTCTCTTCCTGCCTGCCTGCCTGCCTCTCTTCCTGCCTGCCTGCCTGCCTCTCTTCCTGCCTGCCTGCCTGCCTCTCTTCCTGCCTGCCTGCCTGCCTCTCTTCCTGCCTGCCTGCCTGCCTGCCTGCCTCTTTTCCTGCCTGCCTGCCTGCCTGCCTGCCTCTCTTCCTGCCTCTCTTCCTGCCTCTCTTCCTGCCTCTCTTCCTGCCTCTCTTCCTGCCTCTCTTCCTGCCTGCCTGCCTCTCTGCCTGCCTGCCTGCCTCTCTTCCTGCCTGCCTGCCTCTCTGCCTGCCTGCCTGCCTGCCTCTCTGCCTGCCTGCCTCTCTGCCTCTCTGCCTGCCTGCCTGCCTCTCTGCCTGCCTGCCTGCCTCTCTGCCTGCCTCTCTGCCTGCCTGCCTGCCTCTCTGCCTGCCTGCCTGCCTCTCTGCCTGCCTGCCTGCCTCTGCCTGCCTGCCTGCCTCTCTGCCTGCCTGACTGCCTCTCTGCCTGCCTGACTGCCTCTCTGCCTGCCTGCCTCCTGCCTGCCTGCCTCTCTGCCTGCCTGCCTGCCTGCCTCTCTGCCTGCCTCTTCTGGACTGGCTGCATCAGATAAACAGCGAAATAGTTAATTGAGCTGGGATGAAGAGAGACAGACAAGGAGATAGAAAGAGACAACAGACAGAAAGCAGTGGGAGAGAAACAGAGGGAGAGAAACAAGAGGGAGAGAAAGAGCAGAAAGAAAGAAGAGTGATGTGTGAGTAAGCAAGATGGGTGAAAAGGCAGAGAGGTATGAGAGGTGGTAGGGGGGAAAACACTCCCCAGCGTCACACGGTGATGTCATTTTGAATAGTTCCTCGTATTCATGCTAGAGACATACCGTTTCTTGTCCTGGCTGCAGCTCAATTTCTATTCATATAAAGCTTGCGCCTATTCTATAACATAGGGCTTGTAATAGCAGGATCTTTTGTATTTTACCCCCTTTTTCGATCTCATCTCGTCGCTGCAACTCCCCAACAGGCTCGGGAGAGGCGAAGGTCATGAGTCCTCCGGTCATGAGTCCTCCGAAACATGACCCGCCAAATCACACTCCTCAACACCTGCCCACCCAGAAGCCAGCAGCACCAATGTGTCAGGGGAAACACCGTTCAACTGGCGACCGGGGTCAGCCTGCAGGCACCCGGCCCGCCACAAGGAGTCGCTAGGGCGCGATGAGCCAAGTACAGGCCCACCGGGTAAACCTAACTCCCCTAACCCGGACGACACTGGGACAATTGTGCGCCGCCCTATGGGACACAGCCCGGGAATGAACTCGGGAGGCCCAACGGTCTTTTTCTACACATGAGGATGCCGACAAGAAAATCGCCACGGAATCGTCTGTAAAACCCGAAGCGTTTGTGCTACAAACTAAACCACCATCGAATGATGACTCGCACGAAGACGACAAGCTTTACATCAGACGTCTGAAGTCATTTTGAAGAGGTCACCTCAAACTCGATGGTCCAGACCGACCCGTTGGAGCTACAAGCTAATATGTCACCAATATCAGAGCTTTCTCCGTTCCCTACATACTGTAATATCAAGAAGAATGAGCCCTTCAGTGTTCAACCCACGCTCCCATTACAAATGTTCCTGTAAATCGCAGAAATGAATTGCTTGCCACATTTTCCATTATTATTGTAGCATAACATAATAAAATGGTTTGAGGAACAGCTGAATGATCGATCCCAGCTTGAGTGTGATGACTACAGTATACGAGTACACTATCAGCGAGGTTCCCCCACAGAGAGTGAAACTACAAACTCTTGTTTAATAATGCCAATTGGATCCAGATGCTGAGGAGCCATAATGGCCGTCTGGTTTCTCTACGGCACTCCCCAGAGATATTACACCATGACAACTGTAAGCAAGGAAAGTAAGCCTTTCCGAGCCAGAATGGCCCATAAGGGCTCAAGCCTGTCCCTGTTTCTGTAGCGTGAGGCAGCTTTGGCGTACGAGTACACCCCCTGGACAGGACTTTAGTCACACAAGTGTTAATAAGCCAAGTTACTCCCTCTGAGCACACAGCGGTTACATCTCTTTAGTCCCAGTCAGAATTTCATTTCTGAATAAAAACCTGTATGCATCCAAAACACACCCGATTCCTATGGGCCCCGGTCAAAAGTAATACATAGGGAATAGGGTGAGCATTTGGAATTTGGAACCAAACGGAACCAAACGCTCCCAAATCACTTTCCCCTGCATGTTCCTCTGTCTGACTGGCCCCATGGGACCTGGTCAAAAAAGGCGCACTATAGAGAATACGTTGGCATTTGGGACAAACTCTGTGCTCTTGCACTGTAGCGTAGCACACATCAACAGGCCACTGACTGCTCTCTCCCTGGATGTCCTCCACCTCCCGCAGACCCCCAGACCTCTCTATGGCCACGATGAAAAGCTTTGATCCTCTGACTGAACTACAGAGCCAGATCTGGTCCCGCTAGGACGTGAGCAGCCTCATAAGAGAATAACATACCCCCTACATCCAGGAGACTACACTCTTGTATTTTGATTTAAACTTAAATGTACATACTTTATCTCAATGAGAATAAAACCTCTTTTACAAGACAGACCTGTTCACTCGCAAAACAATCCCTCTATTCTCCTGGTTCTACACACTGCTAGGCAACAGCTATTGTCCACTGACCACCAACTCTACTATTGCTCTGTTGCCCTCAGCTAGGTTTAGACTGTTGTGGTTTGCTGTGATCTAGTGAACTATAAAACAGATGGCTCTCCTATTCTGAGCACTTTGCCCTGTCATATTCAAGGTTAGAACTACCTTTCTATGGGCTCTGATGCTTCTAGCCTTGAGATGCATTTTTGATTACATATTAAAGTGAAATACTGTAGATATGTTAAGTAGTGCTTACTAGATGGTGTACAATGAATTCTGTAACCACTTCCTCTTCAAATTCTGGTTTATTCGGGAAATGCTGTTTAGAAGAGGACATCGTATTATTGTATCTTTGTACTCCCTGACAAAACTTGGTCTCCAAGGAACACGCCATACAAATAAAGGCATTTTAATTAATTATATGAAGAGGGCTATGGTCCTGCTTTCTTTTTGATGACCAACTTTGACTTCACCAGACAAAAGGACCGGACTGATCTCCTTAGTACATGGATCGGCAACTGCCGGCCCGATCACCCACCTTTAAGAAGGTCCTCGGATCAACCCCAATGGTGTTCGATGGGGTTGAGGTCAGGGCTCTGTGCAGACCAGTCAAGTTCTTCCACAACAACCTTGACAAACCAGCTCTGTATGGACCTCGCTTTGTGCACGTGGCATTGTTTTGTGCTGACATTGCTTCCAGAGGCAGTTTGGAACTCTGTAGTGAGTGTTACAACCAAGGACAGGTGATTTTTATGCACTATGAGCTTCAGCACACGGCGGTCCCCGTTCTGTGAGCTTGTGTGGTCTACCACTTCGCGGCTGAGCCGTTGTTGAACCTAGACGTTTCCACTTCACAATAACAGCACTTACAGTTGACCGGGGAAGATCTAGTAGGGCAGAAATTTGACGAACTGACTTGTTGGAAAGGTGGCATCCTATGACGGTGCCACGTTGAAAATCACTGAGCTCTTCAGCAAGGCCATTCTACTGCCAATGTTTGTCTATGGAGATTGCATGGCGGTGTGCTTGATATTAAACAACTGTCGGCAACTGGTGTGGCTGAAATAGCCGAATGCACAAATTTGAAGGGGTGTCCATATACTTTTGTCTATATTGTGTAGCTACACACGTAGCACTGACAGCGAAGGGCCAAGTTTACAAGGCTACAGTACCTCTGCTCTTTTCTCTTTGTTACATCATGACAGTTGACACCCTACTGTCAACACTTATGAAGAGAATGAGTCCTATGACTGCCCGACCTCTTTGGTCCAAATGCTAACATTGCTTCACCTCTCATTCACTTTTCCTCCTGTTATATGTCCCAAATGGCAGCCTATTCTCTATACAGTGCACTACTTTTCACCAGAGCTGCATGGGCCCTGGTAGAAAGAAGTGCACTACATCATAGGGAGCCATTTGGGACACAAATGTCGCACTAAAAAGGGGAACTCCACCTGTCTTTCCTTTCATGCTGCTGGCCTCAATGACCCAGGAGGACACGTACAGTGTGTGTGTGTGTGTGTGTGTCCTTACTTTTCTCGTAAGTGGCACTTCGATTGGCACAGGGACAACCTCCGCCAGGAGGCAGCCATAAAAGGCAACCATGAAGGCAGCCGGGTCGTTGTTGGGAAAGACCAGAGCCACCTGTGGACAGATAAATCACAAAGGTTAGACAGAGTGAAATGGTAATTATATAATAGTAATGGGCAAGGGGGACTAACCCACCCTTATATAAATGGTTGATTACCAATAGATAAACCTGTAGACGTATTCTGATTTTTGGAAAAAGTGGAAAATAACTCATAAGCTCTGATAACTGAACAGATAATGGTTTAGGCCAGTGTTGTGATGTCGGAAAGCCCCAAATAGAGACGATCTCCAAAATATGACATCCTAAGATATGAAAACAACAAATGGTAAGTTTTCCAACTTCAAAAAAAGGATATTTGAATAGAAACACTTGATACGCTCTGATAATCTAAGATCTGTAAATGTGCCTCCATTGGTTAAGTTGCCGCAGAAAATCTATATGTCTGAAATCTCACCGCTTACTGTAAACTGAGGAGAGCATGACTAAGTCTTAGGTCAGTGTTGTCATGACAACAACCCCCCAAATAGAGCCCAAACTCAACATCTCCTAAAATATGACTACGTGCCAAGCAATATATGAAAGCATGCTGCTAACGTTATCATCCCATGAGCCCGGAGTCAGTCAGTCTGTTGAGGGAGTTTTCCACCCAGTGACAGATGATCAGCGATGTCTAAACCGTGTTCACACAGGGGGGCCTCTTTTCTCCTCAACAACATTAGATTCTATCCCAAATGGCACCCTATTTCCTACATAGGGCTCTGGTCAAAAGCAGTGCACTATAAAGGGAATAGGGTGCCATTTGGGACGCTGTCGTTGTCTGCAAAAGGGGCTGATTGAGCTTCAGCAATGAGGCAGGCAGCCTTATCAGAACAGTGGAATTGTGAACTCTCACCGAGCATCTGGGCTCTTGCTCTCTCCCTCTCAAATTCAAAAGGGGCTTTATTGGCATGGGAAACATATGTCTACATTGCCAAAGCGAGTGAAATAAACAAACAAAAGTGAGAAGAAATTCTCTCCCTCTCTGATAAAAGCCAACGCTATCTCCCCTAGACACTTTCATCTGCCTAATGCAGCTCTCTCCTCTCCAGCAGGCCCCAACACAGGAGGAGAGCAGGACAGCACAGCTCACTGATGGATAGATCACATCACAGAATCACAATGCTTCAACACAAAAAGAGAGCAACTTCCTAGATCCAGGAAGTCATGCCATCATTCTAAATAACAATTTGTCCTTAGTTGACCTGCCTGGTAAAATAAGGCTTGACTAAAAATACATAAATAAAAAACAAATATCTTGTTCAATAGATTTCTGTCTGGAGACAGTGGATAGTGGCGTCATTGGAACGCTTATCTGGTGCTAGTGCATGTTGGATCAGATGTGCACCAGGTTGCATTCTGGCCTGGGAGCAGGGGTGATAACAGTGTGTGTGTGTGTGTGTGTGTGTGTGTGTGTGTGTGTGTGTGTGTGTGTGTGTGTGTGTGTGTGTGTGTGTGTGTGTGTGTGTGTGTGTGTGTGTGTGTGTGTGTGTGTGTGTGTGTGTGTGTGTGTGTGTGTGTGTGTGTGTGTGTGTGTGTGTGTGTGTGTGTGTGTGTGTGTGTGTGATAACAGTAAACTTAACACTAAGTGCTGTTAATGGCTCCCATGTTGGACAGAGAGCCATAAAATACTGTAGCTCTGATTAGACAGCATCTGGGGGGTGAAACAGAGTGCACCTGTCTGGATGGAACACAGCATTACCTTACTGCATGTCCTCTACATTATCTGAGTCTCAAATGCCTCAAACCATATTCCCTACACAGAGCACTACTTTTGACTGGAGCCCTATGGCCTTATGCGCATAAGGAGAGTAAATCATTTCTGGGTGCTGTTAAATCTTTTTTTCAGAGCTTTTCAATGTCACCCTGCAAAATGCAGGTTTTCTTCCATTTCTGTGTTGTCAGCTGTGACTCATCCCATTCTGCTAAACCTCCAAGCAGCTCTAGTGGGACTTATGGGCTTCAATAAACTATTTTTTTATGAAAAGTATAATCAATGCTACTTTATAATTTACAGGGAGGGGGTGAGAGAATAAACTTTCTGTACAGTAAATAACCGTTCCTCTCTAGTTAATGAGGAAACACACTCATAGCACCAGCTTGCTTGCGTCCCAAATGGAATCCTATTCCTTTTATGGGCTCTGGTCTACAGTAGGGCACTTAAAAGGAACTGGGGTGCCACTTGGGATGCAAACATTGACTCAGTTTCCTACCCAGCAAAAGAAGGGGAACAAGCCTAGATGAAAGAAACAAAGCAACATCCTCAAAATAGGATGGATGCTGAGGAGAATTGAGTCAATGGTGGCGTCCCTATTCCCTATACTGTGCGTCCCAAATGGCACCCTATATAGTGCACCACTGCCATTTTGGGACGCGGACAATAGGTAACGGTTGCCTTTTAGTAATGTGCAAGTACCGGTATATCAAATAGCAGGAAAAAAAGAGTGGGGCAGTATGGTTCTTCATTACAATCCTTACTTGTAATTCAAAGCTGGTGACATGTTGTGTAAATGGATACCTTAAGTGGTAAATCACTTTCATTTGAGAAGAAAGGATTGCAGCAGTAGCACAGAGAGCAGTCAAACAGAGAGCAGTAGCACACAGAAAGCAGTAGCACACAGAAAGCAGTAGCACACAGAAAGCAGTAGCACACAGAGAACAGTAGCACACAGGGAACAGTAGCACAGGGAACAGTAGCACAGGGAACAGTAGCACAGGGAACAGTAACACAGAGAACAGTAACACAGAGAGCAGTAACACAGAGAGCAGTAGCACAGAGAACAGTAGCACAGAGAACAGTAACACAGAGAACAGTAACACAGAGAACAGTAACACAGAGAACAGTCAGTAGCACAGAGAACAGTCAGTAGCACAGAGAACAGTCAGTAGCACAGAGAACAGTAACACAGAGAACAGTAACACAGAGAACAGTAACACAGAGAACAGTAGGACAGAGAACAGTCAGTAGCACAGAGAACAGTCAGTAGCACAGAGAACAGTCAGTAGCACATAGAACAGTCAGTAGCACAGAGAGCAGTAACACAGAGAGCAGTAACACAGAGAGCAGTAGCACAGAGAGCAGTAGCACAGAGAGCAGTAGCACAGAGAACAGTAACACAGAGAACAGTCAGTAGCACAGAGAACAGTCAGTAGCACAGAGAACAGTCAGTAGCACAGAGAGCAGTCAGTAGCACAGAGAGCAGTAACACAGAGAACAGTAACACAGAGAACAGTAACACAGAGAACAGTAACACAGAGAACAGTAAGCACAGAGAACAGTCAGTAGCACAGAGAACAGTCAGTAGCACAGAGAACAGTAGCACAGAGAACAGTAGCACAGAGAACAGTAACACAGAGAGCAGTAACACAGAGAGCAGTAGCACAGAGAACAGTCAGTAGCACAGAGAACAGTAGCACAGAGAACAGTAACACAGAGAACAGTAACACAGAGAACAGTAACACAGAGAACAGTCAGTAGCACAGAGAACAGTCAGTAGCACAGAGAACAGTCAGTAGCACAGAGAATAGTCACACAGAGAATAGTCACGCAGAGAACAGTAACACAGAGAACAGTAACACAGAGAACAGTCAGTAACACAGAGAGCAGTAACACAGAGAGCAGTAACACAGAGAGCAGTAACACAGAGAGCAGTAACACAGAGAACAGTCAGTAGCACAGAGAACAGTAACACAGAGAACAGTCAGTAACACAGAGAGCAGTAACACAGAGAGCAGTAACACAGAGAGCAGTAACACAGAGAGCAGTAACACAGAGAACAGTCAGTAGCACAGAGAACAGTAACACAGAGAACAGTAACACAGAGAACAGTAACACAGAGAACAGTAACACAGAGAACAGTAACACAGTGAATAGTAACACAGAGAACAGTAACACAGAGAACAGTCAGTAACACAGAGAGCAGTAACACAGAGAGCAGTAACACAGAGAGCAGTAACACAGAGAACAGTCAGTAGCACAGAGAACAGTAACACAGAGAACAGTAACACAGAGAACAGTAACACAGAGAACAGTAGCACAGAGAACAGTAGCACAGAGAACAGTAGCACAGAGAACAGTCAGTAGCACAGAGAACAGTAACACAGAGAACAGTAACACAGAGAACAGTAGCACAGAGAACAGTCAGTAGCACAGAGAACGGTCAGTAGCACAGAGAACAGTCAGTAGCACAGAGAACAGTCAGTAGCACAGAGAATAGTCACACAGAGAACAGTAACACAGAGAACAGTAACACAGAGAACAGTCAGTAACACAGAGAGCAGTAACACAGAGAGCAGTAACACAGAGAGCAGTAACACAGAGAGCAGTAAACAGAGAGCAGTAACACAGAGAACAGTCAGTAGCACAGAGAACAGTAACACAGAGAACAGTAGCACAGAGAACAGTCAGTAGCACAGAGAACAGTCAGTAGCACAGAGAACAGTCAAGCACAGAGAACAGTAACACAGAGGTCAGTAGCACAGAGAACAGTCAGTAGCACAGAGAACAGTCAGTAGCACAGAACAGTCAGTAGCACAGAGAACAGTCAGTAGCACAGAGAACAGTCAGTAGCATAGAGAACAGTCAGTAGCACAGAGAACAGTCAGTAGCACAGAGAACAGTCAGTAGCACAGAGAACAGTCAGTAGCACAGAGAACAGTCAGTAGCACAGAGAGCAGTAACACAGAGAGCAGTAACACAGAGAGCAGTAACACAGAAAACAGTAACACAGAGAGCAGTAACACAGAGAGCAGTAACACAGAGAGCAGTAACACAGAGAACAGTAACACAGAGAACAGTCAGTAGCACAGAGAACAGTCAGTAGCACAGAGAACAGTAGCACAGAGAACAGTAGCACAGAGAACAGTAGCACAGAGAACAGTAACACAGAGAACAGTAACACAGAGAGCAGTAACACAGAGAGCAGTAACACAGAGAGCAGTAACACAGAGAACAGTCAGTAGCACAGAGAACAGTAACACAGAGAACAGTAACACAGAGAACAGTAACACAGAGAACAGTCAGTAGCACAGAGAACAGTAGCACACAGAACAGGAACACAGAGAACAGTAACACAGAGAACAGTAACACAGAGAACAGTAACACAGAGAACAGTCAGTAGCACAGAGAGCAGTAACACAGAGAGCAGTAACACAGAGAGCAGTAACACAGAGAGCAGTAACACAGAGAGCAGTAGCACAGAAGATCTAAAGGGAGAGCATACAGTAACTCAGATACTGTACGTCACGTGGAATAACATTCGTGTTGGGTAACATAAGTAGCCAGAGTAGTACCAAATCCCAGAAGGACTGCAGTAATACACACCAGGCAGTGTCCTGAGCCTGAACACAGGAGATTAAGCCTGGTGGCTGGTGCTTATCTTGGACACTGGGGTGGACATGATGCTGCTTGATGCTCTGTAAGCCCTTCTCTCTGTATGTAGACACAGGGGCTGGAGCTCACACACAAGCCTCTTCACCCAGTCTCTCTCCCCTTCTCCCTCACCTATACCTCCCCATTCACTCCCTCCATCCTCCCCCCCTTCACTCACCCGGTCTCCAGGTCTGAGCATGGGTTCCTGCTTGCTCCCCAGCTTGTGGAGGATGTTATAGGCCACCTTTATACTCCGCGTCCAGAGTTTTCCTACAGGGACCAATCAAAATAAACACTGGTTATCGAACTGTTTCTGAGGCTGTGGATCCAGGACAAAGACGGCAGCATGTTTGTAATAGACTCACTCCAAAGCACCTCAGGAGGAAGAGGAAACAGAGAGCACATCAAAGAGCAGCATGGGAAACAATAACATGTAGGCTGCTTGAGTCGGTCATGTTTGAAAAGTACAAGAAATGGACAATACAATCTCGTATTTTATCTCATCGTAGGAATCTCTGGTTAGTCGGTGATAATGTTTTCGCATTTTCCAGGATATGAAGGTAACTTGAACCTCCCTTTTTGGATGATGACATAACTATTTGGCTCAAAATTAAGTTGAACATTCCTCACAACTGAGGAAAGTTCTTTTAGTCTTCAGACAACTGAAATGTTTGGTGTTTCGTTGGACAAGCTGAATGCTCCATTCAGCATTGCTGTGAGTGTTGTGTTAGGTGTTTCGTTGGACAAGCTGAATGCTCCATTCAGCATTGCTGTGAGTGTTGTGTTTGGTGTTTCGTTGGACAAGCTGAATGCTCCATTCAGCATTGCTGTGAGTGTTGTGTTAGGTGTTTCGTTGGACAAGCTGAATGCTCCATTCAGCATTGCTGTGAGTGTTGTGTTAGGTGTTTCGTTGGACAAGCTGAATGCTCCATTCAGCATTGCTGTGAGTGTTGTGTTTGGTGTTTCTGTGAGTGTTGGACAAGCTGAATGCTCCATTCAGCATTGCTGTGAGTGTTGTGTTAGGTGTTTCGTTGGACAAGCTGAATGCTCCATTCAGCATTGCTGTGAGTGTTGTGTTTGGTGTTTCGTTGGACAAGCTGAATGCTCCATTCAGCATTGCTGTGAGTGTTGTGTTAGGTGTTTCGTTGGACAAGCTGAATGCTCCATTCAGCATTGCTGTGAGTGTTGTGTTAGGTGTTTCGTTGGACAAGCTGAATGCTCCATTCAGCATTGCTGTGAGTGTTGTGTTAGGTGTTTCGTTGGACAAGCTGAATGCTCCATTCAGCATTGCTGTGAGTGTTGTGTTAGGTGTTTCGTTGGACAAGCTGAATGCTCCATTCAGCATTGCTGTGAGTGTTGTGTTTGGTGTTTCGTTGGACAAGCTGAATGCTCCATTCAGCATTGCTGTGAGTGTTGTGTTAGGTGTTTCGTTGGACAAGCTGAATGCTCCATTCAGCATTGCTGTGAGTGTTGTGTTAGGTGTTTCGTTGGACAAGCTGAATGCTCCATTCAGCATTGCTGTGAGTGTTGTGTTAGGTGTTTCGTTGGACAAGCTGAATGCTCCATTCAGCATTGCTGTGAGTGTTGTGTTAGGTGTTTCGTTGGACAAGCTGAATGCTCCATTCAGCATTGCTGTGAGTGTTGTGTTTGGTGTTTCGTTGGACAAGCTGAATGCTCCATTCAGCATTGCTGTGAGTGTTGTGTTAGGTGTTTCGTTGGACAAGCTGAATGCTCCATTCAGCATTGCTGTGAGTGTTGTGTTAGGTGTTTCGTTGGACAAGCTGAATGCTCCATTCAGCATTGCTGTGAGTGTTGTGTTAGGTGTTTCGTTGGACAAGCTGAATGCTCCATTCAGCATTGCTGTGAGTGTTGTGTTAGGTGTTTCGTTGGACAAGCTGAATGCTCCATTCAGCATTGCTGTGAGTGTTGTGTTTGGTGTTTCGTTGGACAAGCTGAATGCTCCATTCAGCATTGCTGTGAGTGTTGTGTTAGGTGTTTCGTTGGACAAGCTGAATGCTCCATTCAGCATTGCTGTGAGTGTTGTGTTAGGTGACTGATGGCAGTTCTGTGTCTAATTCAACATGGCGGATGCAGATATAATGCATGATCAATCTCCTGTAATGGTGTGCTGTTCTGTACTCCAAACGACTCTTTTGATCTCCATCAGAATTAATGAATTAGGGCGGGAGGGAGAGAGGGAGGGGGTGGAGGGAGGGACGGAGCGGAGGGACCCAGGGGATTGAGCAGAGGGGCGGAGGGACCCCAGGGGGATTGAGCTTCAAGTGGGGGGAAGAAACGACAAAAGAAAAAGCATTTGTACTAGTAAACAACTTGCCGGTGTTGTCATTACAGCAAAATGTTTTCATCCAGTGTGTAATGGAAAACGAAAATGAGCGTTTCTTATTGGACAAGTTCAGATGGTCTGTCCCTGTTTCAGTCTGTTTTCTTCCATTTGCTTGCTAATGATTAGGACCCAGCTCTCATCTGCCTGGTTACTGTAACTATTCTCCCGATGTTGAGAGGAAAAGAAAGCTGAGGGTGTTCCTTGGAGGTTTGAGCTTGCATGGTGACAGTGTCCATGCGACGGTTCCCGTCTGTTTGCATCTCAAACTGCACCCTATTCCCTTTAGAGTGCTCAAATTTCCCCCCACAGCCCTATGGGCCCTGGTCAAAAGCAGTACACTAAAACAGGGCATGGGGTGCCATTTGAGACACTCTGGTTTTCCTTTGAGGGCTGAATGACTCAGTGGTGACATGGGGACTGGGTGACATCAGAACTGGCAGCCTGGGAAGTGCTGAGTCAGATGACAACTTCACTCTAGGGATGGACATGAATAGAGTACTCGAATGGACGCCAAAGCTCGATCTCTAACCAGAGAGCACATTTTTTTCAAATAACGTTAAACTATTTGGTAGAATGTGCTTTGTGGCTGCCCAAACGAGCATGTGAAGTTGTCTTGAAAACTACGTTCATTTGCTTTGAGTCTAGTATTCCATTTGTACATGTGCATTTGCGTGGCACAACAAAAATAAACCAAGCATCATACCGTTCTTCTCCCTAAATTCCCTTTCCCCTTCATATCTCATTCACTCAATTGCGTTCTGACCGCACACACACACAAGCTCCCATTAGGTCTACCCAAATAAATGCTCTTAAAAAACGGATCTAACTCATTGGGTACATAAGCTAGATTTCTTGCCAAATGACAACAGTTTTATCACAAATTCAAAATGGACAAGTCGATTGAAGTAGGAAAATATAAGTTCCAACAACATGCCGCAGTTTTTAGATAATTGCGTCTTGTCTATTTTCCGCTTAAGCTACTTTTCAGACGGCCAGTGTCATTTAGAATTGGTTAGCCTAGGCTATAACCCCCACAAACATACATGCTCCCCACTCAAAATATGCAAAAAAACATCAATTGGCTAAAGACAAAGAGCGTATTTTCATCAGAATCATTAAGCCTATATAGGTCTACTCACCAAACTGATGTCGTGGCCGTAATTCATGCAGTGTTCAACGTGGAATTGTTCATCCATTTAGACAATTCCAAAGAACAGGCAGAATAAACTAAATTGAACATTGTGTATCGATTTCAAAAATAAAACATTTTGGTTTGTAACCCTGGAAAAAAAATATTTCAACTTGCCAAATAGAGCCCCATTTTAAATGATCTCTCTTTGACAACAGCTGTTCCAAGCAGATGAGCATCACTTCACATGGGCAACTTTTTACATTTTATTTATAAAAATATTCGGTTCTATTTTATTCTGTTATATTACATGTTTGTTTTTTTACTATAAAATAGGTGTGTCGACTGTGATAAGGGCTCGGGAAATAAGAGTGTCTTTGTCTGCTAAATTAACACAACAAGGCTATGCAATTGCACCGGCATAGGCTTCTACAAGCAAGCACCACTGCTGAGGTTACTGCCTTGCTGAAGATTGTGTTCCACGATCCAAATTAACCAGTTGATATTACGGTTTTTAAAAAAGCATCTTAAATGGCACTTGCTTTATTGACTGAATTTACTGTATGTGAGGCAATTTAGTAATTATGATCTGTTATTTGTAATGGTTAACTCTTTACTTGACACAACATTATGACATGGTCACAACCCTGTCATAATATGTCAACAACTGACATAAGTTGTCATAACATGGTCCTCCTAACACTGTAACATGGTCCTCCTAACACTGTAACATGGTCCATGGTCCTAACACTGTAACATGGTCCTCCTAACACTAACATGGTCCTCCTAACACTGTAACATGGTCCTCCTAACACTGTAACATGGTCCTCCTAACACTAACATGGTCCTCCTAACACTGTAACATGGTCCTCCTAACACTGTAACATGGTCCTCCTAACACTGTAACATGGTCCTCCTAACACTGTAACATGGTCCTCCTAACACTAACATGGTCCTCCTAACACTGTAACATGGTCTAACATGGTCCTAATACTGTAACATGGTAACATGGTCCTAATGGTCCTAAACCCTGTAACATGGTCCTAAACCCTGTAACATGGTCCTAACCCTGTAACATGGTCCTAACACTGTAACATGGTCCTAACACTGTAACATGGTCCTAACACTGTAACATGGTCCTAACACTGTAACATGGTCCTAACACTGTAACATGGTCCTAACACTAACATGGTCCTAATACTGTAACATGGTCCTAATACTGTAACATGGTCCTAACACTAACATGGTCCTAACACTAACATGGTCCTAACACTAACATGGTGCTAACACTGTAACATGGTGCTAACACTGTAACATGGTCCTAACACTGTAACATGGTCCCAACACTGTAACATGGTCCCAACACTGTAACATGGTCCTAACACTGTAACATGGTCCTAACACTAACATGGTCCTAACACTAACATGGTCCTAACACTGTAACATGGTCCTAATACTGTAACATGGTCCCAACACTAACATGGTCCCAACACTAACATGGTCCTAACACTGTAACATGGTCCTAACACTGTAACATGGTCCTAACACTGTAACATGGTCCTAACACTGTAACATGGTCCTAACACTGTAACATGGTCCTAACACTGTAACATGGTCCTAACACTGTAACATGGTCCTAACACTGTAACATGGTCCTAACACTGTAACATGGTCCTAACACTGTAACATGGTCCTAACACTGTAACATGGTCCTAACACTGTAAATAAGGGCATGTTCAGTGCCTTCAGAAAGTATTCACCAACCTTGAATTTCTCATTTTGTTGTGTAAGACTTAATATAAATTCAATTAAAATTGATATTTTTTTGGTCACTAGCCTACACACAATACCTCATGTCAAAATGGAATTATGTTTTTATTTTATTTTAATTAATTTTATTTTTTACCGATGAATAAAAACATCAAAAGCTGAAATGTCTTCAGTCAATAAGTATTCAACCCCTTTGTTATGGCAAGCCTACATACGTTCAGGAGTAAAAATGTGCTCAAGTTAAACAAGTTAAATGACTGTGATAGGAGAAAACTGAGGACGGATCAACAACATTGTAGTTACTTCACAATACTAACCTAGTTAACAGAGTGAAAAGCAGGAAGCCTGTACAGAATACAAATACTCCAAAACATACATCCTGTTTGCAACAAAGCACTAAAGTAATACTGAAAAAAAATGTGGCAAAGCAATTCACTTTTGGTCCTGAACACAAAGTGTTATTTTGGAGGCAAATCCAATACAACACATTACACCGAGTACCACTCTCCATATTTTCAAGCATACTGGTGGCTGCATCATGTTATGGATATGGTTATAATCATTTTTCAGGATAAAAGAAATGGGGTGGAGTTAAGCACAGGCGAAAACCTGGTTTAGTCTGTTTTCCACCAGACACTGGGAGATTAATTCACCTTTCAGCAGGACAATAACCTAAACCACAAGGCCAAATCTACAGTGGAGTTGCTTACCAAGAAGAATGTGAATATTCTTTAGTGGCCGAGTTACAGTTTTGACTTAAATCTGCTTCAAAATCTATGGCAAGTCCTGAAAATGGTCGTCTAGCAATGATCAACAACCAATTTGAAAGAGCTTGAATAATTTTGCATGTTTTATTTCATTTAATCCATTTAGAATTTAGGCTGTAACAATAAAATGTGGAATAAGTCAAGGGGTATGAATACTTTGAAGGCATTGTACGTGACCAGTCTATCTGGTTTATATGATTCTAATGGTCACATGCTTCTTGACAGTGTCATATAGTGTGTTTTCTTAGTCCAAGTAAAGTGACAGGATGGTCATAATGCTTTTTGACAGTGTCGAAGTGTAAAAATACGACTTTAAAGAATTCATTACGACATCAAAGGATTTAAGAAACAAACCTTGAAATGAAAGGAAACTTCTTGGCAGGGGAAAAAAAAACACTGTCATAACCACCCATAAAATAACACAATTTATGACAGGTTATTAGACATATTATGACATGGTTAGGACAGTAAAGTGTTACCAAATTAGGCACTGTTGCAATCTGTTGGCATATAGATATACGAGCACGTTCTTTTCCAGTGCAGGCCTGGTGTTCTGAAAATAAACACACCCACACAAACACACACCCGTTCAAAAGGTTGGGGTCGCTGAGAAATGTCCTATGTTCTTGAAGGAAAAGCACATTTTCTGTACATTAAAATAATATAAAATTGAGCAGAAATACAGTGTAGACATTGTTAATGTTATAAAATGACTATTGTAGCTGGAAACCGCTGATTTTTTTAATGGAATATCTACATAGGCGTACAGAGGAGCATTATCAGCAACCATCACTCCTGTGTTCCAATGGCACGTTGTGTTAGCTAATCCAAGTTTATCATTTTAAAAAGGCTAATTTATCATTAGAAAACCCTTTTTCAATTTTTGTTAGCACAGCTGACAACTGTTGTTCTGATTTTAAAGAAGCAATACAACTGGCCTTCTTTAGACTAGTTGAGTATCTGGAGCATCAGCATTTGTGGGTTCGATTACAGGCTCAAAATGGCCAGAAACAAATAACTTTCTTCTGAAACTCGTCAGTCTATTCTTGTTCTGAGAAATGAAGGCTATTCCATGTGAGAAATTGCCAAGAAACTGAAGATCTCATACAACGCTGTGTAGTACTCCCTTCACAGAACAGCCCAAACTGGCTCTAACCAGAGTAGAAAGAAGTGGGAGGCCCTGGTGCACAACTGAGCAAGAGGACAAGTACATTAGAGTATCTAGTTTGAGAAACACAACCACAGCCTCACAACTCGTCAACTGGCAGCTTCATTAAATAGTACCTGCAAAACACCAGTCTCAACGTCAACATTGAAGCGGCGACTCCGGGATGCTGGCCTTCTAGGCATCCCATTTTCCAGCTACAATAGTTATTTACAACATGAACAATGTCTACACTGTATTTCTGATGAATTTGATGTTATTTTAAATGGACAATTTTTTTTTGCTTTTCTTTCAAAAACAAGGACATATATATTATTGGCATACTCAAGTACGTGAAAAAATAATAATGTGAATACTCACACAACAGTCAAAACATCTCAAAATGACCATCCCTATTCCACACAGAGAGCAGCCTCCACCAACGCCTCAACCACACCTACTCCCCATGCTGATGTCACACCTACACTGTGTTTACACCACACTGAGGAGGATGGGGGTGAGGTGTGTGTGTATGTGTGAATGTGTGTGTGTGAGTGAGAGGGTGAATGTGGCTTCTCTTTCTGTCAGAGAACTCCAGGAGATCTTAACCCTACAAACTCAGTGGCTCTCTACTGATTCAATCTACTGCGTAGTAGATTCTACTCAGTCTGGGGAGATTATTGAAATAACACAACTATTAGAGCTGGATTATTGCATAAACTACTCGGTTTGGGAGTTTGAGATAAACTAATGAGAGCACATGACTCATGCATAATCATCATCTCTATTAATAGACCATAGATGGTGAATTATGGAGACCATTACCTTCCTAGATACACAGCACTACGTTTCCATAAGGGATTTCATATTGGAATTACATAGGCCCAAATGCCACCCTATTCCCTATTTAGGGCACTGCCTTTGAACAGGGCCTATAGGGTTCTGTTCAAAATTAGTGCACTAGATAGAAAGCATGCCAACCTTTTCCCTATCTACAGCATTGGAGGGAAATGTCCTCCTATCATGATGTTGTGGTGACCTATCGTTAAATTAAATGGTCGTAATAAGTAAATGTGATTTATTTTTTATTAATCTAAGGATGGCTTAAATGGATACCATTATTTTTGCAATACATAGTGTTCATTTGTAAAGGAGGATGGTATAGATATGGACTAAATTCCCAAAGTTTTAGTGCAGTGTGAGCATTTAACTAGCCAATTTTGGATGATAAATTCATGCAATTATCCATCTGTGTTTTTTGGAAACCGAGACAATCATTAGGAAGAGTCAATCCCCTATTTCAATAAAAGCTATCAACCATAATTTGACGTTGTAAGCAAACTGTCCATGTCATGAGGTGAGGTATCACACAGCAGAGAAACCAGAGGAATTAAACAAGGAAAGAGAGGAGGGCAGAGAGAACGATGCGGAGTGAGAGAGAGGGTGTGAGAGTGAGATTCACTCAAGGTTCACTTCAGAGAGTCATATTAAGATTCAGCACTGCACACTGAAGACAGAGTTGTTCACACAGCTCAGGGCCCAGTAGCTCTTGCTCACCCGACCAACAGTCTCTTCCTTCCCAGAGAGCTGGGCCTCCCGACTCTGGGCTCCTGACAAAAGGAAGGCTGTCTGCAGACATTTCACAGCCTGGTGAACATTGTCCGATCAGCCACCACACTTTACAAATCAATATGTTCACACCAACAGCCATACAGACAGAGGACTGACAGACACTGCACTAGTTCCATTGGGGCCTGATTTAGTGCTGACTGACTGTGTCTGCGTACCAAATGGCACCTGAATTCTCTGCATGGCGCACTACATAGGGCTCTGGTCAAAAGTAGTGCATTATATAGGAAATATTGTGCCTACGTTATTCCTGTAGGGCATGCTGCCTGTCTGCCAGTCATGTCTCCACGACTCAGCAGCAGGTTGGACTCTCGGATGCGGTGTGCAGGACTGTCTATGGTTCCACCCCAAACGGCACACTATTCCCTATGTAGTGCACTACTTTTGACCAGGAACCATAGGGCGCCATTTGGGACTCAACCCTACAGGTTATTTTATTCCCACAGCTTCACAGGGGCCCTTCCCAGCAGTTTGGAATTCATAAGGGCAACTCTACTGAGGCAGAACTTTACACTTCAAATCATAGTACAGCCCTCAATCCATAATGCATTTTGAGGTGGGACTTGGGAGAAAAAAAACTTGAATCTAAGTAAGCAGAGGGGAATAGTCGGAGTGTGTATTGTCGCAGTAGTGCAGTGCTGCAACATAACTCAAGACATTCCTGTGTAGTCACCGACTGATAAACAGTGGATTTGATTACATTGACTCTAAATATATCAAGATTCACAATGACTTTAAAGACCCCCAAGTGAGAGAAATAGCATGCTATGTTACTGAACTAAATTAATATACAAATGAACTACGTCGCAATGCTTTTACCACTGTACGATTTACTTCAAAAAGCATTTTTCCACAAACAATGTACACTGAACAAAAATATAAACGCAACATGTAAAGTGTTGGTCCCATGTTTAATGAGCTGGAATAACAGATCCCAGATAGTTTCCATACACACACAACGCTTACTTCTCTCAAATCAAAAAGCTTATAACAATTTTGTTTACATCCCTGTTAGTTAGCATTTCTCCTTTGCCAAGATGTTAGTTTATTTACCCTTTACTTAACTAGGCAAGCCAGTTAGGAACAAATTCTTATTTACAATGAAGGCCTACCTCACCGGCTAAATCCTCCCCAAACCCGGACAACGCTTGGCCAATTGTGCGCCACCCATGGGACTCCCGATCACGGCCAGTTGAATACAGCCCGGGATCGAACCTGGGTCTGTAGTGACGCCTCTTGCATTGCAGTGCCTTAGACTGCTGCGCCACTCAACAGGTGGGGCATATCAAGAAGCTGATTAAACAGCATGATCATTACACAGGTGCACCTTATGCTGGGAACATCTCTATTCCCAGTCATGTGAAATCTATAGCTTAGGACCTCATTTATTTCAATTGACTGATTTCCTTATATGAACTGTAACTCAGTAAAATCTTAGAAATTCTTGCATGTTGCGTTTATATATTTTTGTGCAGCGTACTTGGCGTTCCTTGTGTGGCTGTCATTAATATGCTTCAGCGGCAGGTAGCAGTACTGTTAGGTGCTTGCCTGTGTCAAACACACACAGTTTGGTGCTCGGCTATGCTGAATAAGGTTGGTGGGAAGGCCGAGCATGAAGCAGCATTTCAAATGGAAACCCTCGAGTACCCCACTGCAGCACACACTGGGTTGCATCCCAAATGGCTCCTTCCAAAAGTAGTGCATTATATAGGGAATACAGTGCCATTTGGAATGCAACCATGGAACCCATCCTAAAAATGTAGTGGCTGGTAAAGGGTCATTAACATAACAGTGGTGCTGCATCAGTCCTGCATGTCTGGGTCATGGTATCATTATGCAAGGCAAGCTACAGTTCTACGTTATAGATGAGCACACTCTCCACTGTTATACAGCCCCCGTTGCTTTTTAGTATATTCTCTAGTAAGTTGTCTGAAATGTTTCAATAGCGCTCGTGCTGTCCCGAGTCAATCCTTGTGACGAGTACATTGACATAATTTGAGCAGACTCTTAACAAGAGTGACTAAATTTACTGACTAAGAGTCAGTAAATTCAACAGGTAGGTAAAACAACCACATAGCACAGTCATTGCAAGTATACTGTGTAGCATAGTCATTGGAAGTATATACAAGAGTCCTTACCGTAGGTTAAAATGTACAGTGGTTTTCCGTTGGTGTCCATAGTGGTGAGGCATGGAGCTTTGGGAGAGATGGTGCCCCACCTCTGCAGGGCAGCCTCCAGCGACAGGGGCCAGTTAGTGACCACCCCTAGCTGCTCCCCCCTCATCGCCAGCATCTGAGCCCCCTCCGCTTTGGGCTGGTTGGGGTCTGGCTGTTGGACTGGAGCATGAGCAACACAATCATTTATGTTATAGCTGCAAAATAATCCCAAAAACATCCTTAATTACAGCCTAATCCCTACATAGTGCACTACTTTTGACCAGGGCCCCTATATAGAGAATAGGCTGTCATTTGAGACACAGTTTGAGATGATTTAATAACAATAAGAACCTGTAATAATGCTAAACAACCAACACACTAAACTAAACCCATTCAGAAATCAACCAATCAAAGGATTTGTCTTTGAAGTCACCATGTTGAATAAGTAGGCCCTCTTACCCTCCAGGAGTTCTTCGAAGTCGTCAACGAAGAATTCTCTTAAGGGAGGTCGTTTGGGTCTCTTCAACGTGTTGACTAGCTGTTGGATCTTGGCTGACACTCGGCCACCTACTGGAACGCCTGTAGGGGTTAACACAGTTCACTACACATATAAAACTTCAATACTTCATGGAAACTTCTGTATGTCTAATTGGACTAGCATGGCCACTTCTCCTAGTCTTGTCACTTTAGGGCATTCTGAGACGAGACAGCCACACGTCAATGGGTAATATGCAAAGCGTCTTCTCTACAGCAGTGGTTCCCAACCTCTTTCTCTTACTGTGCCACCAACTGAATCCTCCTCTGCCCAGAGTAACCCTGAAGTGCTCTCTTGTTCATTTCACCAGTAAGCCTATGGTTTCATGGGTCTTCAAGCACCCCCTGTGGATAGGCCACGTACCCCCAGGGGTCCTAGTACCCTTGGTTTGGAACCAGTGTTCTACTGCATATAGCAGAGCTGTCCCTGTTTCAATCATCTGTTTTTGTTCCAATGACACTATCCACTAGCAATTTCTCTCCAATGACAACATTTACCGCCATTTCTCTCCAATGACACTTCTCATGGCACTCAACACACCACAAAGACTGAGGGAGGGAAAAGTGGAGCACACACACACATGTAAATCGCTTTGACAGCATCCCTTCAGATTTAAACAAAAAAAACTTTCATTACATGTTTGCCCATGGTAGAAGTTGTCAGAAAGTTACTTTTTGGAGCCGAATGCAAAAACATTCAGGAGATAAAGGTGTTTAAAGTTGACCCATTTTGCATACCCCACCATACCATGAGACATTTTTTTATAGAAACTTGTTTGTATATGTTCTAGCTTAAACCCTAATTTACATCAGAGTTAAAAAAAAAAATAAAGAGGGTAAGTGGCATTTTAATCATATAAATTAACTTTTAATATCCCTTTAGACCACCTCAATATAGTTGCTACACCATTGAAATTGAAATTCAATTAATTGAAATTTTCACTTCTAATTACTACCACAACTAAAAAATGGTCATCTCTAATCTAGTATCTATATTTCTATGATCTCAATAGGTTTCATATGGAGGATTGATTTAAATCTGATATTCCATTTCAAGTCAACATTCACTGATTTGTGGACCTCCTACCATCTTGGTGGTACCACTTCAAAGTTGAGGTTTCAATGTTATTCCAATTTCAGTACATTTATCAGCCAAAACATGACACCCACCCTGTATTCAAGAGTATGTTGTCTCTCAACCGACGATGATATCAAATAGGGTTTAAGCTACAACATATATATTTTTTTTCGCATCTACATTACGTGTTTTAGATTGACATTTAAGAAAAGAAAATACAGAACTGTTTTACCATCCTGTTTGGAAGCTTTTAAATGATATCAATCTCAACGGGTTCTATTTTCCAGTGATGAAGACATCGATGTCTGGGGTATGCAGAATGAGTCAACGTTAACACCATCTCTTGAATGTTTTGGCATTCAGGTCCATAAACTCACTTTCTTTAAAAAATATATATTATTATTATTTTTACCCCGTTTTCTCCCCAATTTCGTGGTATCCAATTGTCTAGTAGCTACTACCTTGTCTCATCGCCACAACTCCCGTATGGGCTCGGGAGAGACGAAGGTTGAAAGTCATACGTCCTCCGATACACAACCCAACCAAGCCGCACTGCTTCTTAACACAGCACGCATCCAACCCGGAAACCAGCAGCACCAATGTGTCGGAGGAAACACCATGCACCTGGCAACCTTTGTTAGCGCGCACTGCGCCCGGCCTGCCACAGGAGTCGCTGGTGCGATGAGACAAGGATACCCCTACCGTCCCGGACGACGCTAGACCAATTGTGCGTCGCCCCAAAAAACAAGTAAGTAGCACAACAAACAAACATTTTAAATCTCTAATCACAAGTTTGGCCTTGCTACAGAAGTTGAGACAGACAGTTCTTTTCAGAACCTCCCTGAGCCAGTCAGCCCAATCCGTGAAGCTTGGCACTTGATCTATCAAGCAGACTCTCGACGACGTGCGCGCTGTGCGCTCAACAAATCTATTCCTCAGCACTATTGATTGGAGCATCTGATAAACAGATTAGTCTGTGACGATGCTGCATGCCTCAGGAGAACAAATGAAAATAGCGGAGAGACTCCCATATTGGCATACTCCGTCATCTGACTGGAGCGCATTCAGAACAAAACGTCAGAATCCACTTTGGGTCCACATTAGATGCGTTCTATTCTACTCACATCCCCTAAGGATTTCATTCCCCTCACGTGTGTCAAAGAAAGCTTCCAAAAGGTAAGCCATCAAAAGTGATGTGCTCAAAGAGGAGTGAAAATGAAGATAAGTGAGTGACGCATCTGTTAAGAGGAGACAGAGTTTTACTGCTCCTACTGAAGTAATTCCGGGTGTCTGCTGCAGATCTAACTGAACAGTTCTGTGATGTCAAATGTCAAAAATCCAATCATAGATGATGAAAAGATTGACTCTTGTGTCATCCCATTCACAGTATTGAATCATAAGAGGCATAAGTAAAACATTTAAAAATCGGCTCTCGTTTTTCCTTTCACGTTTCTCCCAAAACAGTGTCATCATAACCAAATGACATAAACACCACGACACAAACACTTCAAAACAAAATAAAATATATATTTGTCTCAATACAGTACAGAAAGGAAGCTACCTTTTATTTGAGGGTATGTTCATACATATCTGTTTTACCGTTTAGAAATTAAAGCACTTTTGTATTTAGTCCCCTCATTTGAAGGGTTCATAAGTCATGAGACAAATTCCCTTAGTGCATTTTGTTTAAAGTGCAGTATTTGGTCCCATATTCCTAGCAGGCAATGACATCAAGCTTGAGACGCTGCAGAGTTGTTGAATGCATTTGCCTTTTATTTTGGTTGTGTTTCAGATGATGTTGTGCCCATTAGAAATGAATGGCAAATCATGTGTCATTTTGGAGTCACATTATTGTAAATAAGACTAGAATATGCTGCTGAACACTTCTACATGAATGTGACCATGATTACAGGTAAATCCTGAATGAATTGTGAATAATGTTGAGTGAGAAAGTTCGAGGCATAAATAAAATACCCACACAAAAATGCTAACCTCCCCTGCTATTAGTACTGTTGCCTAATATAAAGCATTTGAGCTCAAATCTAAAATGCTGGAGTAGAGAGGCAAATTTGTTTTAGCTTCACTGTCCAAATCACCACGTAGGGGAGTGGGTACAAACATGACCCAAACATACACATCACTGTAAAGACAAGCACCATGAAAACAAATATAGGTCACGATCACACACACATACGCACAAAAAACCCCAACCCCTCTATGCACTCACCATCTCCGGTCTCCATGAGCTCTGCATTACCATATTTGGGCGTGGACCTGGATGTTGTGGTGGAGCCCTGGGGTCTCTCCACCTGTATGGAGTCTGTGGTGTAGCTGGTGACATCTGGAGGGGCAGAGTGGTTCTCTGGACGTGAGGAGAGGCAAGGTGAAGGAAGCCTGTTACTGTTAGACCCCCCAGCCCTCAGCCCTATAGCTAACCAAGGGCCACAGCAGGCCACAAGCCAAGCCAGCATATCAGTGGGGGTGGGAGGGGCTGAGTCTGGCACCTATATAGTGCACGCCCTTTGACCACCGCTCATACATACCATATATGTATTGACCCTGGTAAAAAGCAGTGCACTATAGAGGGAAAAGGGTGCCATTTTGGACGCACCCAACCGAGGACAGGATGAGGCAGCGGGCAGCGGTCCGTGAGCACACAGACAGACCGAGAAACAGACAGACGGTAGGACACAAGGGTTAGTCTAGTCAGGTCAGGAGGCACATGCAAACAGGTGTCCCCAGGTGGAGAATAGACAGAGGTAGACTACGGTTAACTCAAGGAAGGAAATGTTTACAATGCTGCTGTGTTTATCTTGGCACTTCCATAGTGCCATAGTCCTCAGCCCTTACCAATATGATCCGTTATGATATCGCACTGAAAGTGTTTCATGTCACCTCATTTGCATTTTTACGAGCCCTCTAGTTAGTTTTCCTTTGAAAACAGATTAGTGGTGTTTGAAGATGAGATAGTGAACACCCCGAAGTCCATCCACTCCACGAGAGGGAAGTACCTCTGCAATGACCCAAAATCTATTTTATTCTGATGAAAATATCATCTTAATCGTGTGGCCACGTGGCACAGCCATTGTAACTCACATACAAAATCAGTCTAAGTCAAGATATTGCGAACTTTACTAGCCCTATAGTGTCTCATACATCTCTGCTACGCACATTTCTATGTGATGAGTACGTAAGACTGAATGTGTGGGACCACACTAACTAATACAAATATATAACTATGACAACAAAGTCAAACAAACTAATGCTGTGTATTAAGTTGTCCATGTATGAGTCACCAAGCTGATAGTCAAATGTCTCATTCCCAGGCCACCAGCCTCTCCTTCAGTCAGATATTGATTAAAGGGTTGATCGAAATGTATTGTATTTAAAAAAAAAAAAAAAATTCATAATTTATTAGATGCTCTTATCCAGAGCAACTTAAAGGAGCAATTAGGGTTAAGTGCCTTGCTCAAGATGCACAGAGATTTTTCAGCTAGTCAGCACAGAGATTCGAACCAGTGACCTTTCAGCTACTGACCCAACGCTCTTAACCTCTATGCTACCTGCCACTGAGCTGGGATTAAAACAAAACAAAACACTCTCACACACACACACACACACACACACACACACACACACACACACACACACACACACACACACACACACACACACACACACACACACACACACACACACACACACACACACACACACACACACACACACACACACACACACACACACACACACACTTTTTTGGGAAACAGCTGAGGCAAAGGTAAAACAAGTTTATATTTTGGCCTCTGATGAGGGAAGAAAATGTAACTAAGCTCACGATCATTAAAAAGGTATTTTATAAGTTATATTCTTCAGTCTAATATTTTTCAGTTTTAAAGGGGCAATCCCAGATTGCCCCTTTAAATCCAGTACTGGAGCTGCAGGAGATTTGATGGACTTCATGGAAATATGTTTGTAATCATCACCGCCCACTCTTCAATCCCCTGGCCATAACATAATTCCTCCAAATGCTTCAATATTACATAATTAATGCAGCGCTTCTACCTCTCCTGCTCTCACTGAGACTTCCCACGTGTGACATTATCTTTCAATGTGAAAAAATATCTACATTTCTCTCTCTCACTCCTCGACTTGTATTTCATTTCAGATTGTGTCAAGAGGCAGAGGTTGTTGAAAGTCTAATCATGCCGTGAAAAGGGCTGTGACGGTCATGGAATTTCAGATGACAGTTATTGATCAGCCAAATGACCGCAACGTCATCGCGTTGTAAAGATTTTGTTTCACCGTGGAAACGGACTCAACCGCACAATGGCTTGGCCGTCTGGTTTTCAGACAGCTGTTTGTGTCACTTATTTTACACAAAATATATATATATATATATATTTTCATGACGGTCTTCATCCATAATTGTCGGCTTCACGATAATCTTGTAACCATCGTATAGTAGCCGTGAACTCATGTTGTTTTCTCCCATCATACTGACAGGACAATGTAAAAAAGCATCAGACGTTACTTCCTCTCCCTGCTAGATTTGGACTCCAACTGAAGTGGATGAGCGTGTAATATAATTCCAGACACCATTTGGGGGGAGAAACCACAAGGAATTTCAATGAGGTCCCTCGCTGTCTTTCCTTAACATTCCCAGTACTCAGTCTCTTTCCACGGCAAAACACTCCATCCCCAGTCAAGGACCATACATACGCTAAAGTGGATGAAACACTAGCTAGCACACATAGCACTTATCTATAAGAGCTGGTAATCAGATATAAGTCAGAGCAATCTCATTCAGACCATCATACTGTCTGCAATGAGGAATCTTCTTTTCAGTGACAATTCATCATGACGTTTAATATGCCTATATAGGCCAATGGGATAAGAGCTTCCCAAAACTTCACATCTACAAATTTATGAAAATAGAATGTGTCATCACACAATCATCTCACCTTCCACAATGTATAGGCTATGTCTCATATGGCACCCTATTCCTTATATAGTGCACTACTTTTGACCACAGAGTCCTATGAGCAACATAGTGAACAGGGTGCCATTTGAGACCACAAGTGTGAGGTTAGATTAATGGGATAGGTGGAGGGCTCCAGACCTCGCTAGATTAAACAAGACTCATATTGACAATGTCAGACCAAGGACAACATCACTGCCGCCCCCACTTAGTCGCTCACCCTCCCTACCCCACTCCCTAGAATCAGCCAATAGCTGCTTATGTAACCGGCGAAAAGACTACTGTAAATAAATATATAACTTCAACACAGTGCTAATGTGTGAGAGTCATATTCCTAATGCCTTCAGAGCTGTGCGAGTGCCAGGCAGCGAGAGCAAGCGAGGCCGCCACACACGGAGCGCGACACAGAGAGCGGGCGCGACACAGATCGAGCAACAGCAACACAATCATCCCAGAAACCCTGGACCCAGTCCAATTCACATACCTCTCCAACAAATCCACAGATGATGCAATCTCGATTGCACTCCTCACTGCCCTTTCCCACCTGGACAAAATGAATACATACATGAGAATGCAGTTCATTTACTACAGCTCAGCGTTCAACACCATAGTGCCCTCAAAGCTCATCACTACGATAAGGACCCTGGGACTAAACACCTCCCTCTGCAACTGGATCATTGACTTCCTGATGGGCCTCTCCCAGGTGGCGAGGGTAGGCAACAACACATCCGCCTGGCGTACCCTCAGGAGTGCATGCTTAGTCCCTTACTGTACTCCCTGTTCACCCACGAATACATGACTCCAACACCATCATGAAGTTTGCAGACGCCATAATGGCGGTAGCCCTGATCCCTGACAGCGATGAGGGCCTGATCCCCCTCAATGTCAGTAAGACAAAGGAGCTGATCGTGGACTAAAGGAAACGGAGGGCCAAGTGCAACCCCATTCATATCGACGGGGCTGTTGTTGAGCGGGTCGAGAGCTTCAAGTTCCTCGGTGTCCACATCACTAAGGATCTATCATGGTCCACACACACCAACACAGTCGTGAAGAGGGCACGACAACGCCTCTTCCCCCTCAGGAGGCTGAAAAGATTTGTCATGGGCCTCAGATCCTCAAAGTTTTACAGCTGCACCATCGGGAGCATCTTGACTGGCTGCATCACCACTTGGTATGGCAACTGCTGGGCATCTGTCCACAAGGCGCTACAGAGGGTAGTGTGTATGGCCCAGTACATAACTTGGGCCGAGCTCCATGCCATCCAGGACCTCTATACCAGGCGGTGTCAGAGGAAGGCCCAAATGTTTTTTTTTTTTTTTAAGTCTAGCCATCCCAGCAACAGACGTTTCTCGCTGCTACCACATGGCAAGCAGTACCAATGTCTGGAACCAACACGACCCTGAACAGCTTCTAAACACAAGGTATGAGACTGATAAATAAGACTGCTAAATATCTAATAAAATGGCTACCCAGACAACCTGCGCTGACCCTTTTATGCACTAACTCGCATGCACTGACTATGCACACACACACACACACTGGACTATACCCACACATACTGACACCAACACACACACACTGATGCCACGCGCACACTTTCAGCACATTAGCTGCTGCTAGTAAGTTTACCCCTACCTATATGTACAGTCGTGGCCAAAAGTTGAGAATGACACACATTTTAATTTTCAAAGTTTCCTGCATCAGTGTCTTTAGATATTTTTGTCAGATGTTACTACGGAATACTGAAGTATAATTGACACTTGTAAAGGCTTTTATTGACAATTACATGAAGTTGATGCAAAGAGTCAATATTTGTAGTGGTGACCCTTCTTTTTCAAGAACTCTGCAATCCGTCCTGGCATGCTGTCAATTAACTTCTGGGACAGATTCTGAATGATGGCAGCCCATTCTTGCATAATCAATTCTTGGAGTTTGTCCACCTGCCTCTTGAGGATTTGACCACGAGTTCTCAATGGGATTAAGGTCTGGAGAGTTTCCTGGCCATGGACCCCCCAAGAAATCGATGTTTTGTTTCCCGAGCCACTTAGTTATCACTTTTGCCTTATGGCAAGGTGCTCCATCATGCTGGAAAAGGCATTGTTCGTCGCCAAATTGTTCCTGGATGGTTGGGAGAAGTAATATATGCCATTTAGCAGACGCTTTTATCCAAAGCGACTTACAGTCATGTGTGCATACATTCTACGTGGCTCTCAGAGGATGTGTTGGTATCATTCTTTATTCATGGCTGTGTTCTTAGGCAAAATTGGGAGTGAGCCCACTCCCTTGGCTGAAAAGCAACCCCACACATGGTCTCAGGATGCTTTACTGTTGGCATGACACAGGACTGATGGTAGCACTCACCTTGTCTTCTCCGGACAAGCTTTTTTCCAGATGCCCCAAACAATCAGAAAGGGGATTCAGAGAAAATTACTTTACCCCAGTCCTCAGCAGTCCAATCCCTGTACTTCTTGCAGAATATCAGTCTGTCCCTGATGTTTTTCCTGGAGAGAAGTGGCTTCTTTGCTGCCCTTCTTGACACCAGGCCTACCTCCAAAAGTATTTGCCTCACTGTGCGTGCAGATACACTCACACCTGCCTGCTGCCATTGCTGAGCAAGCTCTGTACTGGTGGTGCCCAGATTCCGCAGCTGAATCAACTTTAGGAGACGGTCCTGGAGCTTGCTGGACTTTCTTGGGCGCCCTGAAGCCTTCTTCACAACAATTGAACCACTCCACTTCTTGATGGTTGATTTAGGTGCAATCTTACTGGCAGCAATATCCTTGCCTGTGAAGCCCTTTTTGTGCAAAGCAATGACGGCACGTGTTTCCTTGCAGGTAACTGTGGTTGACAGAGGAAGAACAATGATTCCAAGCACCACCCTCCTTTTGAAGCTTCCAGTCTGTTATTCGAACTCAATCAGCATGACAGAGTGATCTCCACGAGCTCCATTCCCTTTCATTTCTAAAGACAAAGGAATAGTCCGGTTGGAATATGATTGAAGATTTATGATAAAAACATCCTAAAGATTGATTATATACATCGTTTGACATGTTTCTACAAACTGGAATGGAACTTTTTTTGACTTTTCATTTGGACTTACTGGACTAAATGCGAACATAAAGGGGGGTATTTGGACATAAAGATAAACTTTATCGAACAAAACAAACATTTATTGTCTAACATGGAGCCCTGGGAGTGCCATCAGATGAAGATCAAAAGGTAAATGATTAATTCTAACGCTATTTCTGACTTTTGCGACACCTCTCCTTGGTTGGAAAATGGCTGCATGGTTTTCTGTGGTGGTCCTGTAGCTCAGTTGGTAGAGCATGGTGCTTGTAACGCCAGGGTAGTGGGTTCGATCCCCGGGACCACCCATACGTAGAATGTATGCACACATGACTGTAAGTCGCTTTGGATAAAAGCGTCTGCTAAATGGCATATATATATATATATATTCTGTGGCTAGGCGCTGGCCTAACATAATCGCAAAGTGTGCTTTCGCCGTAAAGCCTTTTTGAAATCTGACACTGGCTGAATTAACAAGAAGTTTATCTTTAAAATGGTGTATAATACTTCTATGTTTGAGGAATTTTAATTATGAGATTTCTGTTGTTTGAATTTGGCGCCCTGCAATTTCACTGGCTGTTGTCGAGGTGGGACGCTAGCTTCCCACATATCATAGAGAGGTTAACGAGAGAATCGCTGACATGATGTCAAGTGGTCCTTTTGTGGCAGGGCTGAAATGCAGTGGAAATGTTTTTGGGGGATTCAGTTCATTTGCATGACAAAGAGGGACTTTGCAATGAATTGCAATTTATCTGATCACTCTTCATAACATTCTGGAGTGTATGCAAATTACCATCATACAAACTGAGGCAGCAGACTTGTGAAAATTAATATTTGTGTCATTCCTAAAACTTTTGGCCACGACTGTACACTATATAGTTACCTCAATTACATTGTTCCCATGCACATGGACTCAGTACTGGTACTCCCTGTATATAGCAATGTTGTTTTCCACTCCATATCAAATAAAATTGTATTTGTCGCGTGCCGAATACAACAGGTGTAGACATTACAGTGAAATGCTTACTTACAAGCCCTTCACCAACAACGCAGTTAAGAAAATACCTAAAACAAAGTAAGAGATAAGAGTAACAATTAAAGAGCAGCAGTAAATAACAATAGCGGGGCTATATATAGGGGGTACCGGTACAGAGTCAATGTGTCAATGTGCGGGGCCACCGGTGTTGAGGTAATATGTACAGTGGGGCAAAAAAGTATTTAGTCAGCCACCAATTGTGCAAGTTCTCCCACTTAAAAAGATGAGGCCTGTAATTTTCATCATTAGGTACACTTCAACTCTGACAGACAAAATGAGAAGAAAAAATCCAGAAAATCACATAGTCACACGTAGGATTTTTAATGAATTTATTTGCAAATTATGGTGGAAAATAAGTATTTGGTCAATAACAAATGTTTATCTCAATACTTTTGTTATATACCCTTTGTTGGCGATGACAGAGGTCAAACGTTTTCTGTAAGTCTTCACAAGGTTCACATACTATTGCTTGTATTTTGGCCCATTCCTCCATGCAGATCTCCTCTAGAGCAGTGATGTTTTGGGGCTGTTGCTGGGCAACACGGACTTTCAATTCCCCCCAATTATTGTCTATGGGGTTGAGATCTGGAGAATGGCTAGGCAACTCCAGGACCTTGAAATTCTTCTTACGAAGCCACTCTTTCTTTGCCCGGGCGGTGTGTTTGGGATCATTGTCATGCTGAAAGACCCAGCCACGTTTCATCTTCAATGCCCTTGCTGATGGAAGGAGGTTTTCACTCAAAATCTCACGATACATGGCCCCATTCATTCTTTCCTTTACACGGATCAGTCGTCCTGGTCCCTTTGCAGAAAAACAGCCCCAAAGCATGATGTTTCCACCCCCATGCTTCACAGTAGGTATGGTGTTCTTTGGATGCAACTCAGCATTTGTCCTCCAAACACGACGAGTTGAGGTTTTACCAAAAAGTAATATTTTGGTTTCATCTGACCAGATGACATTCTCCCAATCTTCTTCTGGATCATCCAAATGCTCTTTAGCAAACTTCAGACGGGCCTGGACATGTACTGACTTAAGCAGGGGGACATGTCTGGCACTGCAGGATTTGAGTCCCTGGCGGCGTAGTGTGTTACTGATGGTAGGCTTTGTTACTTTGGTCCCAGCTCTCTGCAGGTCATTCACTAGGTCCCCCCCGTGTGGTTCTGGGATTTTTGCTCATCGTTCTTGTGATAATTTTGACCCCACGGGGTGAGATCTTGCGTGGAGCCCCAGATCGAGGAAGATTATCAGTGGTCTTGTATGTCTTCCATTTCCTAATAATTGTTCCCACAGTTGATTTCTTCAAACCAAGCTGCTTACCTATTGCCTATTACCTATTCCAGTCTTCCCAGCCTGGTGCAGGTCTACAATTTTGTTTCTGGTGTCCTTTGACAGCTTTCATCTGTCCACAACCTCAGTCACATTCCAAACTCCACTATGGCCAAGACCAAAGAGTTGTCAAAGGACACCAGAAACAAAATTGTAGACCTGCACCAGGCTTGGAAGGCTTTTAAACAGACTACTTAAAACAATGTGGCACCTGCCTATAGCCATGTCATTTTCTACACCCTATATATAGCCATGTTATTTTATACTCCCCATACATAGCCATGTTATTTTCTACTCCCGGTACATAGCCATGTTATTTTCTACTCCCGGTACATAGCCATGTTATTTTATACTCCCGGTATATAGCCATGTTATTTTATACTCCCCATACATAGCCATGTCATTTTCTACACCCTATATATAGCCATGTTATTTTCTACTCCCGGTATATAGTCATGTTATTTTATACTCCCCATACAAAGCCATGTTATTTTCTACTCCCTATATATACCCATGTTATTTCTACTCCCTGTATATAGTCATGTTATTTTCTACTCCCAGTACATAGCCATGTTATTTTCTACTCCCAGTACATAGCCATGTTATTTCTACTCCCTGTACATAGCCACGTTATTTTCTACTCCCTTATATATAGCCATGTTATTTTCTACTCCCGGTATATAGCCATGTTATTTTCTACTCCCGGTACATAGCCATGTTATTTTCTACTCCCGGTACATAGCCATGTTATTTTCTACTCCCGGTACATAGCCATGTTATTTTCTACTCCCGGTACATAGCCATGTTATTTTCTACTCCCAGTACATAGCCATGTTATTTTCTACTCCCGGTACATAGCCATGTTATTTTCTACTCCCGGTACATAGCCATATTATTTTCTACTCCCGGTACATAGCCACGTTATTTTCTACTCCCTATATAGAGCCATGTTATTTTCTACTCCCAGTACATAGCCATGTTATTTTCTACCCCCGGTACATAGCCATGTTATTTCTACTCCCTATATATAGCCATGTTATTTTCTACTCCCGGTACATAGCCATGTTATTTTCTACTCCCGGTACATAGCCATGTTATTTTCTACTCCCGGTACATAGCCATGTTATTTTCTACTCCCGGTACATAGCCATGTTATTTTCTACTCCCGGGATATAGCCATGTTATTTTCTACTCCCGGTACAAAGCCATGTTATTTTCTACTCCCGGTACAAAGCCATGTTATTTTCTACTCCCAGTACAAAGCCATGTTATTTTATACTCCCTGTACATAGCCATGTTATTTTCTACTCCCTGTACATAGCCATGTTATTTTATACTCCCGGTACATAGCCTTGTTATTTTATACTCCCGGTAGATAGCCATGTTATTTTATACTCCCGGTACATAGCCTTGTTATTTTATACTCCCGGTAGATAGCCATGTTATTTTATACTCCCGGTACATAGCCTTGTTATTTTATACTCCCGGTAGATAGCCATGTTATTTTATACTCCCGGTACATAGCCTTGTTATTTTATACTCCCGGTAGATAGCCATGTTATTTTATACTCCCGGTACATAGCCATGTTATTTTATACTCCCGGTACATAGCCTTGTTATTTTATACTCCCGGTAGATAGCCTTGTTATTTTATACTCCCAGTAGATAGCCTTGTTATTTTATACTCCCGGTAGATAGCCATGTTATTTTATACTCCCTGTACATAGCCATGTTATTTTATACTCCCGGTACATAGCCTTGTTATTTTCTACTCCCGGTACAAAGCCATGTTATTTTCTACTCCCGGTACAAAGCCATGTTATTTTATACTCCCTGTACATAGCCATGTTATTTTCTACTCCCTGTACATAGCCATGTTATTTTATACTCCCGGTACATAGCCTTGTTATTTTATACTCCCGGTAGATAGCCATGTTATTTTATACTCCCGGTACATAGCCTTGTTATTTTATACTCCCGGTAGATAGCCATGTTATTTTATACTCCCGGTACATAGCCTTGTTATTTTATACTCCCGGTAGATAGCCATGTTATTTTATACTCCCGGTACATAGCCATGTTATTTTATACTCCCGGTACATAGCCTTGTTATTTTATACTCCCGGTAGATAGCCTTGTTATTTTATACTCCCGGTAGATAGCCTTGTTATTTTATACTCCCGGTAGATAGCCTTGTTATTTTATACTCCCGGTAGATAGCCTTGTTATTTTATACTCCCGGTAGATAGCCTTGTTATTTTATACTCCCGGTACATAGCCTTGTTATTTTATACTCCCGGTAGATAGCCTTGTTATTTTATACTCCCGGTACATAGCCTTGTTATTTTATACTCCCGGTAGATAGCCTTGTTATTTTATACTCCCGGTACATAGCCTTGTTATTTTATACTCCCGGTAGATAGCCTTGTTATTTTATACTCCCGGTACATAGCCTTGTTATTTTATACTCCCGGTAGATAGCCATGTTATTTTATACTCCCGGTAGATAGCCTTGTTATTTTATACTCCCGGTACATAGCCTTGTTATTTTATACTCCCGGTAGATAGCCTTGTTATTTTATACTCCCGGTACATAGCCTTGTTATTTTATACTCCCGGTAGATAGCCTTGTTATTTTATACTCCCGGTACATAGCCTTGTTATTTTATACTCCCGGTAGATAGCCATGTTATTTTATACTCCCGGTACATAGCCTTGTTATTTTATACTCCCGGTAGATAGCCTTGTTATTTTATACTCCCTGTACATAGCCTTGTTATTTTATACTCCCGGTAGATAGCCTTGTTATTTTATACTCCCGGTACATAGCCTTGTTATTTTATACTCCCGGTAGATAGCCTTGTTATTTTATACTCCCGGTACATAGCCTTGTTATTTTATACTCCCGGTAGATAGCCATGTCGTTTTCTACTCATTATTCACAGTGTCACTATTTGTATTTTATACCTCATCTTTAACTCTGCATTGTTGGAAAAGGACCAGTAAGTAAGCATTTCACCGTTTGTCTACACCGGTTGTCTACGCAGCGTGTGACGAATACATTTCATTTGACGAATCTCTCCTTTACAGCACAACACCTAGAGGAATACTAATGAGATAGGGAATACACCTCGGCAGGGGCAGAGGTACACACTGTACTGCAATGGAATCCCTATGGGTCGTCACATAGGCCGCGTTGCCATACTGTATCTAGCAACGTATGGATAGGCTGTAATCGCCCCGGAACGCAAGCATAAACTGCAAACCATAGACGGCAACACTTGATTCCATTAGGAATGGGAATCCTTCCAGAAATGTGTTAATGGTTTCTGTGGTGTTCTCAGATGTTAACTAATAGTTGATTAGAGTGTGGACCAAGCCTTTGTTTTCAGAACATCCCATCTACTTCCACCTGGGGATTATTTTCTTTTGTCGTTTGGATATAAACAACTCATTTCAATAATTCACTCTCCCTGCAGAATAGTGACTGATGGGATAACAGATGGGTTCAATCAACGCATTCTTCAATGCTGGTTCAGTGGGTTCTTTAAAGCATCCAGCAGAGTTTTGGCACCAAAAAGTAAACTGCACAGGGCATTTTAAACAGACTAAACAATGTGGCACCTGCCTAAAGTTCAGTTGTAAAGTGTACACTGCCAACATGAATGTCTGTATGCATATGGAAGATTGGGAGGGCAGAGAAGTGTCTAAAAGCAGACAGAATACATTTTGCAGCAAGCACCACCTCCACGTAACTGGAGCAACCATCCGTCTGCTCTGTGTCAGAGATGAAAAGCATTCTTGAACACTCTTATCTTGCCAAGCAAACAAATGTATTTCTCACCATTTAAACAAATGTTTCACAGCCATGAAAGCAACAACATTTATTTTTTTTGCATCCCAAATAGCACCAGATTCCCTACATATGCACTACTTCGACGAGAACCCTGTCGGCCCTGGTCACAAGTAGTACACTATATAGGAAGTAGGGTGCCATTTTTTGTCAAATACACTGCTTTCCAGACCTTACCGTTTCCCTGTAATATTATTGTTGATTTTCCATCAGCATCTTGGCTCTCATTCACAAGCATGAAAGTATAACACACTGCTTCATGCGATCACAGCACTCATTAGCCAAAGCTAACCATGGGTTAGCATCACTTCTCTTCTATCACCCATCTTTTCACACAACTGTAGTAAGAGCAAGGGACACACCACTTCGTCAATGAACGCCACACTTGATCATAACAAAGCAAATGGGGGCTGGTGTCAGAGCAGGGCAGGGAGGCGAAGGCAGGGGGGCGCTGACTGCACCACCGCACGGTGGTCTGGGATAGTGGGATACTGACCCTGCTTCTCCAGAGGGGGCTGTTGCCAGACGAGCTCTGATCCACCTGATCCAAACTCACAGGACCGGCGCACCACAGGACCTGGACCTGTGTTCCCATTCTCTACTGTGACTGGGGCCGGAGGACCCAGGACCTTCCTAGTTTTCCTCTTCAGAGAGAGGTGAGCAATGGGCCCTGCATGTGAGGGGAAAACCAGAACCTTAAATCCAGACTACGGCAACCACACAGAGCCAAAACAAAAGGCACTACTGCACCCAGATGGAGGAAGTGTCAGTGTCTCTCAGCACAAGAGGCATCAGCGATATGGAGAGATGGAAAATACGGTCTTCGTCCCAAATGGTCCCCTATTACATTTATAGTGCACTACTTTTGACCAGGGACCATAGGGTTCTGGTGAAAAGTAGTGACCTAATCAGGGAATAGGGTGCCATTTGGGACGGACCCATGGATATCGGTCGCGGTAAGGGGCATGGAGAAAAGCAACTTATCTACACGGGCAGGCAGAACCACACTAATGGGAGGGGAGGGAGGGCGGGAGAGGGGGATGAAGGGAAGATGGAAAATGCTTTTCCTTCAGCCTTTTAAAAAGCCAGCACACATACACTGGGGAGCTGGTTTGTTTTGGCCTCAAAACAGGAGCGAAGAGGAAAACAGAGTCGTAACCGTCACACACAGGAAAGGATATCCTCCTCTTCAATAACACACCTAGCAGAGAGAGAGCAGGCCTAGAATACACTCCAGTCAGTCAAGTTGGACACACACACACACACACACACACACACACACACACACACACACACACACACACACACACACACACACACACACACGCACACGCACACGCACACGCACACACGCACACGCACACGCACACACGCACACACGCCATGTTGTGACAACAAAACAGCTATGTGTGTAAGCTGATTGTCATGGAAACGCCTCTGAACACCAAGGACTGGTGAGAAAGTTACTCATGTGCTTGTTGGTATGAATGGACCTACAACAAGCTCTGGTCAACAGATATGCCTCTCTAAATTGTCTTTAGGGAGCTCCCACAGTATGACATTTGTAGATCATAATAGGGCCAATTAGCTATGATGGTCTGTCTCCTAGTCCTAACTGTCTACGAGCGCTGTCCACCTGGCAGGGGGCTGACTGTCTGTGCTGTCTCTGGTGGCATGTAAACTGTGTCAGCAGCATGAAAACAGACTAGCCACTGGAACAGTCTACACAAACAACAGTGGTACTTCATGGTGACAGCCCTCCAGTCCTATTTATTTTATATAGTTTATCTACATAGGGAGTAAATAGGTTACCACAATTCACCATTTTGAATTGTTTATGTATTATGCACTGGCCATACAACTACCCTAGGGGGTTAACTAAGTCTAGAAGGTCACCTCTGTCAGGGGAAAGAGGCTAGCATGCAATTAATAGAGAGTAACACTGGAAGCGCAGGCTAGTGTTGTGGCTGCATGCCTTAGGGGTTGGAACAGGATGGGTGAGATCAACAGCACACACACACACACACACACACACACACACACACACACACACACACACACACACACACACACACACACACACACACACACACACACACACACACACACACACACACACACACACACACACACACACACACACACACACACACACACACACCCTGGGGGTATCAAGTTAGAAAGCCAACAAGACAAACACAGAGGTAGATAGATGTGTGTAGGTTATAGTTGAAGGGCGGTTTACCTGACTTACCGAGGTGCGTCTGGCCCATGACGTCTGCTAGCCGGCTGGCTGCCCCGCTCCCTCCACTCTGAGTGGAAGAGGAGGAGGTGGTGGAGGAGGTGGTGGAGCCGTGGATGGCACGGCTGATCCAGTTCTCCATGTTGATGCTGCTCTGGCTGGAGGTTGGTGTGCCTTCACCTTGCATGGAGCCCTCGCCCTCCGAGCCCGACGACGTGTCTGGAGAGAGGGGGGAGAAGAGCCGAGACGGAGAGGGGAATTAGAGAGAGGGGGGGTCTACAACGGCAGGTAGAAACACATGAACACACGTACATATGCACACACAACCACACACCTGCATGTCATTGTCAATGTCAGACATTTGCACAACAGAGAAACACGGGCTATGCCACAAGGAGATGTCCTTTCCCCCATAGCATAACCCCTCCACTAGCATCAGCTTCCAGGCCCTCTCGCACGTTGTTCTCCAGAGCCTGGGGTTATAGGTATGAGTGGAACTGTGATGATGGGCTGTGAGTAGAAGCGATTTTTCAAAAATAACCACATCCATCCCTCTTCAGAATTATTCAGAGTAAGCATTTTTGTGTGTATATATAATGACACTACCCGATGTGGGCACCATTGTAAATTATTGGCTTTCGGTTTCGAATCTCCACCTGTTTGAATGTGCCTATACCAATTGTTGGGAGGGTCAAATAGCTTGGATACCCTCCTTTTAGCCTCCTCCTGACAAGAACTTCCACAGGCTTTCATACCGAAGGTGAGGCGAAAGCGATACCCTGCTCCCTACCTGTAGGCTACAGGTATACTCCACAGAACGCATGCAAATCAGAGTTGACAGAAACCTGATCATGACAGTGAGGGGGAGAATGGCTTCCATCCACTGTATCAGACTCAGTCACGAGGAGCCCTTCCCCTATAGCCCTGCACCTCACATCATTAGGCTGACTCACTTTCATGCACCCAAATCCACTGCAACACAGACAGTCTCAGCCCAAACACTGTCACTCCTACTGAGCTAATATCACTACTCTCCACTCAGGGATGTTTTTAAACCCTAGCCAGTCAGTGGCTGAGTCTGGGGATGAGGGAGTGGGTTTCTTTGTGTGCTTTATTTTGCATTCTGCGACAGGACAGGGCTGTCTGCCGGGGGCCAGCGGAGGGTGTCTGTCTGAGGGATGAGAGGAACAAACAGAGGGAGAGAGGCTGGATCATGATGAGCCATTTAAGAACCAGGTGCACTGTAGAGTGACCTACTGAGAGAGATCAATAACAGGATGGGCCTGGCTCTTTCTCGGGTGTGTGTGTGTGTATACAGTCCTCCAATTACACTTCAGCCTAGCACCTTATCTACTTAAGTTATCCAACAATACAGCAGCCTCGAACCGGTTGACCTTTTCTAGTAAATGTCAAATCTGCATGGGCAAAATGTTGAATATAAAAATGTAACGTGATAAATTCTGGGAAAATAGAAATCAGCAAAAAAACATAAAAAGCCTACATTAACTTAATAGGTTTTATGAATGCACATAAAATATAATATATATATTTTTGGCCAGTAAAATGTCTGAGAATTTTTTGTTTGTTATCTAGTCTAGTCCTCAGTATGGTCTGTGAGCCTCTCTCTGACACTGAGGAGCTGACACACGGTCTTTGCCAGTGACAGCAGTGGGAGAGACGGTAACCTTTGCTGGGCTTAGGGAGGTCTCCTCCAGCCTGCAGTGAATACCGGCTCCAACACCCTTCAGGTCACCAGGGTTCCATCCGCTCTCCTTCTGCCTACCCTGCCTGCACAAACACAGGAGAAAGAGCAGATTAACAACACAGGCCAGCCCCGCCATTGGCCGGGAAACAGCCTGACATTTGATTGGCCAGCAGTGTGTCATACAGCACTCTTTAATTGGCTGGCTGGTGGTGTTGTCAGGGCAGTGTCAGTGAAAGCTGTCAGTCCGTTCACACCTGGGCTCTCCTGCGTTGTTGACACTGGGACAGATAAGAGAGCAGCCGTGTGGCGTGGCACAATGGTCCCCTGACAGCCCTATCTGAGAGCTGCCGCCCTGCCATGCTGCTCTTAAAAAGGAACTGCTGCAACTTGCCCTCCAGGTCTCAGCTCTTAGTGATGCTTTGTTGTGGCTGTTTGTTCCTCATTGGGGAAATTCAAAATCCTCCTTCAAGCGCATTGTTTTACAGCGGACTAATATGGCATGTGGATAATGTGTGGTGAACTAACCCATCTGCTACAGTTGTTGACAGTGCCGCCATTTCTAGATGCTAGCTCCAGTTTTTACTGTTTTAGTCTGGGCCTCTACAGTCTGAGTGACAGTCTCAGGTAGAGCAGTGCTAGATTGCAAGGCAGGAAAGCTTCTCAGAGGCTGTGTGTATATGGCCAGCACCACTTGATGGCAAAAATACACTGCTGCCAGGCAACCACCTAATCATATTACACACACATCCAGATGTGCGCACACACACACACAGGAAGTCTCTGATGAGCCCCTGAAGACTAAGCCCTCTAGGGATCCTCAATACATGTAATGATTCTAAGAAGCCAGACATCAGAGGACCTCAGTATAAGGACATGGGCGGGTGTGTGTACGTGCGTGCGTACGTACGTACGTGCGTGTGTGAGTGCATATATCCGATATGGCATCCTATTCGGGAAAACCAATTCATGTAGCTGGATTAGTGACCATTCCAATCCTAATCCTAATCTAGTATTGGACGTCAGTATTTGATTGAGATGACGGACGAAAACTCTTTGTAGCCGGTCCTGTGCTAATTTCATGTTAATTAAATTGATTAGGCTTTGACTGCTGAGATAAGGTACCACACACACACACAGGGAATAGAGGCAGTTGCTTTTCTTTTTTGTTTGTCCCTCAGTAACAGTCACAGCTGATTACATTGTAATGTGATGTATGCACTGCCACTCATCATTATCAGCACGTTACACACAGAAACAGTGCATTTCCTCTGATCTCCACAACACACAGGAGATGGCGCCCTGAGACAGACACAGGCTGCGAGCCAAATGGTACCCTATTCCCTATGTAGTGCACTACACAAGGAATAGAGACCCATCTCGGGATAAATCCATGTACAAAAAAAAACCACACAAAAATAGTGTCATACTAATCACGATACTAATTAATTAGAAAGACAGACTAGAAGACAAGGAGTCCATATTCTAATTGCCATTGGCAGGCTGTGCTTCAGTGGAATAAGGGTGCTTGCCTTGCATGATACGATGTGTGTGAGTGGCTCTGGTGTCCCTGAATGACCCCAGCCTCGCAGGCAGTCAGGCACCAACACGCCGTGAGTGGCTCTAGTGTCCCTGAACGCCCCAGCCTCGCAGGCAGTCAGGCACCAACACGCCGTGAGTGGCTCTAGTGTCCCTGAACGCCCCAGCCTCGCAGGCAGTCAGGCACCAACACGCCGTGAGTGGCTCTAGTGTCCCTGAACGCCCCAGCCTCGCAGGCAGTCAGGCACCAACACGCCGTGAGTGGCTCTAGTGTCCCTGAACGCCCCAGCCTCGCAGGCAGTCAGGCACCAACACGCCGTGAGTGGCTCTAGTGTCCCTGAACGCCCCAGCCTCGCAGGCAGTCAGGCACCAACACGCCGTGAGTGGCTCTAGTGTCCCTGAACGCCCCAGCCTCGCAGGCAGTCAGGCACCAACACGCCGTGAGTGGCTCTAGTGTCCCTGAACGCCCCAGCCTCGCAGGCAGTCAGGCACCAACACGCCGTGAGTGGCTCTAGTGTCCCTGAACGCCCCAGCCTCGCAGGCAGTCAGGCACCAACACGCCGTGAGTGGCTCTAGTGTCCCTGAACGCCCCAGCCTCGCAGGCAGTCAGGCACCAACACGCCGTGAGTGGCTCTAGTGTCCCTGAACGCCCCAGCCTCGCAGGCAGTCAGGCACCAACACACCGTGAGTGCTGTGTCACTGTTCCTTCTCCCTCAAGGGGCTGTTCGCTCTGCCTTATAAGAACTCTGCCTGCCTGTTCATTTAGAATCATCTGAAAATGTGCCTGTCGTGATTTCCTACGTGGTGTGTGTGGTGCGTGTTCAGTAAATGAATCCCTGTAGACGCCTCGGTCCCAGCCTTCAGCCCTAGCCTTCAGCCCTAATGCAAATGCGATAATGGCTACTTAACACCGCTCTCTCATAAAGATACTCTCCACTCCATAAAACTCTGGCTGGGTGGGGCCCATGCTACAATCTAGCTGTTACATTCTTACAGCTCTACAGTGCAGTATATGACAAGTGATTATGTCTACACGTTGTTGTAGCACAGACAGCACATATGTTGGTTAGTGGGATATGGCAAAGGGAGAAATTAGCTATACCTTTCATCTAGCTAGTATTAACCATATTACTCCTATAAGCGGAGCATTATAGTGATAGGGCACTACTTTAGTCCCATGGGCCCTGGTCAAAAGTAGTGCACGATATAGAGAACAGGGTGGCATTTGTGATGCAAACCTAAGCCTGTCGTTCAGCGGTCTTATGTTAGCCAAGGGTCTGAGAGAGGTGACTGAAATGGATGGCAATCATAATTATAAAAATGGCAGCTCGTCGGTCAGCTGTTTTTAGCTAGCATGAGTAACAGTTTCAGAGTGACTTAATTAACCACTCCCATGGTCATCTATGACACCATGTCAATATTGGCTTCTTTCTTCCCCAGTCCATCTGCTCCATTGACAGACTGGGGACGTTTTTATCTAAGACTGTCTGGAGTGCCATCAACTCGTGGTAAAATACTAGGAGACTGAAGATTTAAAGTGCTGTGTTGAAACCCTATTGTACTGTATCTAATGGATACGATCCCCCAAAAAACTATCAAGAGACAACATAACCATACTTTAACGTCAATCACACTTTCAAATGGACTCATTCCGTTGTAATTACAGCCAATCAATAAATAATGTAGATGAAGAAAGAAAATGTACACTGTAGAAAGGAGCTTCTGATGATATCAACAACGTCAATTTGTGATAAATAGATGCTTTGCCAACCCTGGCTGATTGAATTGACTGGCAGACATGACATGTACAGACATAGGTGAGACACTGCATCAGTGAGTTAATGAGGGGGGGGGGACAGGGGGACAGGTTGCTGGCATATGAGCCATGTATTAAATACATTTTATGAGCCCAAGCCCAAAAAAAGACCAGATGATTGCGCCATTACCCAATACATATATAAGTTACAGGTTACTGCACAGTACGCACTAGATGAAACTAGCTCCAGTAGGCTAATCTTGTTGAATGCATCATACTGCACTGTTTTGTATTATGATAAAGCAGAAGAGAACATGTGGTTCTGGTGCAGCACACGCGGCGCGGCGTACAAAGTTATAGGCTAGCCAATTTGATTTTAATATTGAAATATAATACGGCCTATTTGTATAATTAGTTGTCTGACGCATATACACCTTTCATAATATTGCCCCTCATTTTATTAGCCTGCCTACCTCTCTCTCTCTCTCTATTGTTGCTTCATTCCTTCCTCGCTTTCAACAGTTAAATGAAATGTTTAGTTTTCCTCGTCTTCATCATTCTCCTGACGCACTTCTCTACACAAAGATTGAATGGTTATGGGTCTGAATAAATAGCTTACCGCTGTCGCGTGTTCGCTCGTCTTTCAAAACTACGCGTGAGTTCTATTGGCTGCTGTATTTAACATTCAGTAAAAATAGCTTGTGTCCCTCTTCAAATAGTTCCATTGGTGTAAGAAATGCTACAGGAATCATGGCCAGCAAGCTATTCTAGTACAGATTTTCCTGCATGGGACTCCAAGCGCTAACGAGTGTTATTTAAGTAGAGGCAAGTGGACTACAGGTGCGTGCGTATTGTGCAAGAGTCAGAGGTTATAAGTTAGAGGCTTATTATGCATAACCCATCATTAATTAGCTAAATATAAGGCTAATACTGCATTTAATTCATTACCTGATAGAGGTAGGCTTGGACACACACACACACACACACACACACACACACACACACACACACACACACACACACACACACACACACACACACACACACACACACACACACACACACACACACACACACACACACACACACACACACACACACACACACACACACACACACACACACACACACACACACACACACCAGGGCTTTACCCAGTATCATTCTAGAACAGGATGATCTATTTTGGATACAATTTGAATGGAGTTGACAGCGAGAGAGAAAGACAGAGTGCTCCTGCTTGCACTGATTTAAAGCAAAGATATTCGAGTGATAGGCTGTTTTAAAGTTCTGCAGCTGCAATAAAACAATTACATTTTTTTTTAAACAAGGTGACCCCCAAAATCCAGATGGAGATGTGTAAATTAGACACACATTCCGTCTTTATATTACTATATCAGAGGCTATGCTGCAGCAAAAACCAGTCGCAAGGAAAAAAGTTACCATGAGATGATAGGTCTACATGCATTATGAACTGAGGTCCATACTGAGAGGGGATGTCTGTCCCCACCCTGAGCATTGATTCATCATGCAGAGGCCGTAGAGAAGACATATTTAGACATCACATATAATATAACAGTTCCATTTCACACCATGCTGTTCATATCATTTACAGGTTTTTCACAGAAAAGGGGAGTAGGTTTTGGCGGTAAATCCCAGGAACCGGGATACCGCCAATCAACCCTACACCCATATTCAAGCGTACACACACACACACACACACACACACACACAAAGTGAGGTAGTCCCAGGCAGCTATGACATTACCTTGGAGTCCTATATGTTCCTCACCTGGGGGAGTGTAGGCATCCATGGAGGACTGCACGACCAGGGAGCGGCGCTTGGAGGGCATGGGTACTGCCATCTTACCACGCTCCTTCTGTTTGGCCAGAGCCGCCTGCACAGCCTCTGTGTGGACATCTGCAACACACAGAAGAACGGACATGTTGGAAGACCTGGTGTCACAAACTCAGATTTCATCTTTATTCTGGAAACACTTAAGTGAAATGTAACTAAATTCAGTGATAATAGTGCAAGGTGTATGCTATATTTTACTAAACACTGTGGTTTCCCCAGACACAGATTAAACCTAGTCTTGGACTAATTAACACTTTCAATAGATAAACTCTATTGAACAAGCCTTTTAAACATGCCCACTAGACCGGGAAATCGTTGTGTGTCCGGGAAACCGCCCCCCCCAAAAATCGAACAATCTAAGAACAATTCCATGCCTGTAGCCACTTTTTTTTAAATCATGGAAGATTGGGCTGTAACAATTACTCCGGGCATTGATGACTTCAGAAGATCCAGTGTACAGTCGTGGCCAAAGTTTTTGAGAATGAAAATGAATATTTGTGTCAAAGTCTGCTGCCTCAGTTTGTATGATGGCAATTTGCATATACTCCAGAATGTTATGAAGAGTGATCAGATGAATTGCAATTCATTGCAAAGTCCCTATTTGCCATGCAAATGAACTGAATCCCCAAAAAACATTTCCACTGCATTTCAGCCCTGCCACAAAAGGACCAGCTGACATCATGTCAGATATTCTCTCATTAACACAGATGTGAGTGTTGATGAGGACAAGGCTGGAGATCACTCTGTCATGCTGATTGAGTTCGAATAACAGACTGGAAGCTTCAAAAGGAGGGTGGTGCTTGGAATCATTGTTCTTCCTCTGTCAACCACGGTTACCTGCAAGGAAACACGTGCTGTCATCATTGCTTTGACCAAAAAGGGTTTCACAGGCAAGGATATTGCTGCCAGTAAGATTGCACCTAAATCAACCATTTATTGGATCATCAAGAACTTCGAGGGTGGTTCAATTGTTGTGAAGAAGGCGTCCAAGAAAGTCCAGCAAGCTCCAGGACCGGCTCCTAAAGTTGATTCAGCTGCGGGATCGGGGCACCACCAGTACAGAGCTTGCTCAGCAATGGCAGCAGGCAGGTGTGAGTGTATCTGCACGCACAGTGAGGCGAAGACTTTGAGGATGGCCAAGGTGTCACGAAGGGCATAAAAAAAGCTACTTCTCTCCAGGAAAAACATCAGGGACAGACTGATATTCTGCAAAAGGTACAGGGATTGGACTGCTGAAGACTGGGGTAAAGTAATTTTCTCTGATGAATCCCCTTTCCGATTGGTTGGGGCATCCAGAAAAAAGCTTGTCTGGAAAAGGCTACCATCAGTCCTGTGTCATGCCAACAGTAAATGATCCTGAGACCATTCATGTGTGGGGTTGCTTCTCAGCCAAGGGAGTGAGCTCAGTCACAATTTTGCCTAACAACACAGCCATGAATAAAGAATGATACAAACACATCCTCCGAGAGCCACTTCTCCCAACCATCCAGAAACAGTTTGGTGATGAACAATGCCTTTGCCATAAGGCAAAAGTGATAACTAAGTGGCTCGGGAAACAAAACATTGATTTCTTTGGGGTATATAGCCAGGAAACTCCCCAGACCTTAATCCCATTGAGAACTTGTGGTCAATCCTCAAGAGGCGGGTGGACAAACTCCAAGCATTGATTATGCAAGAATGGGCTGTCATCAGTTAGGATGTGGCCCAGAAGTTAATTGACAGCCTGCCAGGGCGGATTGCAGAGGTCTTGAAACAAGAAGCGTCAACACTGCAAATATTGACTCTTTGCATCAACTTCATGTAATTGTCAATAAAAGCCTTTGACACTTATGAAATGTTTGTAATTGTACTTAGTACAATTGTACTTAATTGTCCATAGTAACATATCTAAAGACACTGAGGCAGCAAACTTTGTGGAAATTAATATTTATGTCATTCTCAGAACTTTTGGGCCACGACTATGTACAGTAAGAAGCTAAATGGTTCACTGCTGCTCCTCTCAAAGTGAGTCTTGTACACTGGTGACTCCACATCTGGCTGCTCACAAAAAGTAAGACATCTCACACTAAGTTAATTCATCTTACCAAATAAATAGCTTGGTTCTAGTGAGGAAAAACAATTGCCAGTAACCTACGCCCTTCAGTCCTTCTGTAGCTCAGTTGGTAGAGCATGGCGCTTGTAACGCCAGGGTAGTGGGTTCGATCCCCGGGACCACCCATACGTAGAATGTATGCACACATGACTGTAAGTCGCTTTGGATAAAAGCGTCTGCTAAATGGCATATATTATTATTATATATTATGATGCTTTAGTGGACCTGTTTATTAATGGCCATTGAGAACAGACTACATTTGTATCCCAAATGGCGCATATTCCCTTTATAGTGCACTACTTTTGGTCAAAAATAGTGCACTATATAGTAAGGGTGCCATTTGAGATGCAATAGTCATATTGCCTTTATAGTGCACTACTTTTAGCGCATAGGGCTCTGGTAAAAAGTCAAAACGAGTGCACTATATAGGTAATATGGTACCATTTGGGATGCATGCAAAGCCTTGTTGGTTGTCAGGTATTCTTTAATTCAACATGGATCCTGTTTTTATAGGGCTGGATTTTTGGGACCTCTGTGTCTATTGGCTGCTCCCTCTATGGCTGGGTCTGAATAATGTCCTCAGACAACTGGGGCTTAATGAGAGATCATTGTGTTCAGCCAGATAATGGGCTATTACATTTTTTTTATTTTATTAAGAGCATCAAAACAACAAAACCCATGATTCAACCCCAAATCATTGGTCCAGTTTTTATAGACTATAGTACTGGTATGTTACAATGGGTATTGTGTCACACCAGTAAATCAAATGCAGGTTTTCTATGGGTGCTTGGCAGATTCTGGCACTACCGACTGTAGTCGTGGTTGCCAACTGGACTACAGTTAGGACTGTTGCCAAGCTGGTTCTGTGTGTGTTTCACATGGCACCCTATTCTCTACATAATGTGTAGCAGAGCTCTGGTCAAAAGTAGCGCACCATATAGGGATTAGGGTGACATTTGAGACACAATCAATGCATTTCTAAAATGAGGCTGGAGCACAGTGCCAGAATCTGTGGCTGGTATGTTGAAGCAGGGTCATTTGTATGAGAGAGAAAAAAAGAGCAAGAGAGAGAGGGGGGTGACTACTAATGAAGCAAGCTGTTGAGCTGGTAATAGCATAAGTGGTTCATTGGTCTAAAATAAATAAGAGTGATAAACATGAAAAGATTTAAAAAATAATAATAATAATCTGAGCTATTCGCATTAAGAGTGAGATTATCTTAAAACTGCATTGTTGGTTAAGGACTAGTAAGTAAGCATTTCACTGTAAGGTTGTATTCGATGATGTGACAAATCAAATTTGACTTGATAAAAACAAAGCATTTGGTAATCCGAGTATATTCTGTTACCACAAACCTAGACATTTTATTTAGTGGTAAAACTATAGAGCTCCATTACTATAGTAACTGGCAATAACTACAAACTATATAACAGGATTTTGAGGTTTGTGCTACTGTTTGGGGTTGAGGGAAAGAAACTGCCACTACCTCGCTTTCCAATCAAGATGCCAACTGAAGTAAAAAAGGAAATTCAGTAACTCTAAAAGTAAAGTTTTTGTGTGATGTTGAAAGGTGTCGTTGTCCTACCTGATCTGTAGCGTTCGTCCCGGGAGCCAGAGGAGCGGCGGCGGTGGTAGCGAGAGGAGGAGCCAGGAGTGACGGGGGTTCTCCTCTCGTGGGGCACAGAGGGGTCCATCCCTGGGGTGGGAGAAGGCAAGGACCGAGTTACCTAAAGCACAGCCACAAATCACCGGTACTAGAGTACAGAGGCCTTTCCTATGGGTGGAACAGACAGAACACTGCAGTATGCCCGTTGTTTTTTTATTTCACCTTTAACTAGGCAAGTCAGTGGAGAACAAATGCTTATTTACAAGGACGGCCTACCCCGGCCAAACCCGGACGACACCTGGAATATTACGCACCGCCCTATGGGACTCCCAATCACAGCCGGTTGTGATACAGCCTGGAATCAAACCAGGGTGTCTGTAGTGACGCCTCGAGCACTGAGATGCAGTGCCTTAGACCACTGCGTCACTCGGGAGCCCCGAGTTTTTACACATGTTTTTGGATGTGTCGAAGTTGCTTCTGCCAAAACCACCACCTGGATCTAAACACACTGCTGTGTACAAGGTGTGTACAAGGTTCCCTCTTCTTCGCACAGCAGATACTAGCCTATTATAGATTATATTTTGAGCATATAGTGGTGTACTGTATAGTATAAGGAGGAAATTAATAGATAATGAAAAATAGAGGGAAATGAATACATTATACAGTCTGCATCTACATTGTTAAACTCAGTGTCAGTATTATTTGTTCTGGCGAGCACAACTTTATTTCACCACAGACATCCACATGGACATTATTCAAGTCTGTCAGGTATTGTTACGCTCCTTTTAAAGGAGAGTCCCCTCAATTAACTCTATTTCCTATTAAATCCATCAGGTGACTGGGTCACTCAGCCTCTCATTTTGCATCCCAAATGGAATCCTATTCCCTATGCCATGGACACGCACCGAAACACAGCAAACACCCAACAGTTACAATAACCCTGAAACAAGTGTTTGCTAGTATTCCACTGTTGCAGACAGTCTGCTAGCTAGAGAACACAAAGCTAGTGATCTACGACTGACTCTACGATGGCTTTAGACTAAATCTCTGTAGTCTTCATTACAGCCCAACCCTAGAAGGTACATCGCATGTTCACAACAAAGAAACAATGAAATAATCACCTCAGTCCTCAACACCAAAGCTCGAGGCAGGAGCTTGAGCAATGCAGCCATTTGTAATACTCTAGGCAAATGCCCTAAAAAGTGGATTACTTTCTGCTCTGCCATACTGACCCTTGGTTTACCAGAGACGTATGATAAATCGATGATCCCATTCCCCCTTTCTACTGCAGATTGACAAGCACAGAGAACACTCATCCACATACACACACACACCTTAAAGGAAATCAATCTCAGTCTCATCTGTTCCTGTCCACCTTTCACAGGGAAATATGCTAGATTCAATAAGAGGCTCGATGGAGGAGTCTGTGACCTCAATAGTAACAACATACATAGATTGTTAAAGACTTCTGAAGGTATTTTAAGCTCCAAAATTTTAGCATGAAGAATTGGTCAAAGCCAGTGTGAAATGTAACTGCCCCCCCCCCCCTTAGGGGAGTCATCTATAATAAGGTTTGAATTAGAACTACCTGTAGTACACAGAGATGGGACACAGAGATGGTGGCGAAGACCGTGCTTTTTCAACCTGCACTATATAGGTGTCAATGGTTTAGATAGGGTAGTCTTGCACTGCCAGGCATCACTTCGTAATCCTGGAATGGCTCGAGTCGAGGCTAGATGGAAGGTTTGTTGCTGGTGTTCTAAATGGCAATACACACGCATGACCAAGGTCGTTCTACCAATTCACTTAGTGGGAAAAAAAACATTATTTCACCTCATTTTAACATTGTCATGAAGTGCACATGGTCAACTTAATAAAAACATGAATATAAATACTTCAGTAGGTAGGTATGCACAATATAAAAATCAGTGAATGAATCGGCCGATATTAGATAAATGCCAACATGGGTATCAGCCCGATGTCTAGTTTAACGCTGATGTGCAAAACCGATGCCAAAGCTGATGTGTATACCTATATAACGTAGGTACATGACGTAATGACGCCACGTACAATGTGGCGCTACACGTGCAACACAGCATTCCTAACCTAGCCCACAACGTCTGCTGTGTGGATTGAGCAGTCAAGTCCAGCAGTCATTTGAAAGACTAAGAAAATTTCAGCAGACAACTCAAAGGCAAAATCCATTAATGCCAAGATAATGGAATTCACTACTCCTCTAGAGCAGTGATGTTTTGGGGCTGTTGCTGGGCAACACGGACTTTCAACTCCCTCCAAAGATTTTCTAAGGGGTTGAGATTTGGAGACTGGCTAGGCCACTCCAGGACCTTGAAATGCTTCTTACGAAGCCACTCCTCCGTTGCCCGGGCGGTGTGTTTGGGATCATTGTCATTCTGAAAGACCCAGCCACGTTTCATCTTCAATGCCCTTGCTGATGGTAGGCTTTCTTGTGATAATTTTGACCCCACGGGGTGAGATCTTGCGTGGAGCCCCAGATCGAGGGAGATTATCAGTGGTCTTGTATGTCTTCCCTTTCCTAATAATTGCTCTCAAGCTGCTTACCTATTGCAGATTCAGTCTTCCCAGCCTGGTGCACGTCTACAATTTTGTTTCTGGTGTGCTTTGACAGCTCTTTGGTCTTGGCCATAGTGGAGTTTGGAGTGTGACTGTTTGAGGTTGTGGACAGGTGTCTTTTATACTGATAACAAGTTCAAACAGGTGCCATTAACACAGGTAACGAGTGGAGGACAGAGGAGCCTCTTAAAGAAGTTACAGGTCTGTGAGAGCCAGAAATCTTGCTTGTTTGTAGGTGACCAAATACTTATTTTCCACCATAATTTGCAAATAAATTTATAAAAAATTCTACAATGTGATTTTCTGGATTTTTTTCTTCTCATTTTGTCTGTCATCGTTGAAGTGTACCTATGATGAAAATTACAGACCTCTCATCTTTTTAAGTGGGAGAACTTGAACAATTGGTGGCTGACTAAATACTTTTTTGCCCCACTGTAGCTAGCTTAGCTTGGTACCCAACTAGCACCAATATTACGAGCCTGAAAACAATGACCAGTAGAAACTGCAGTCATTTTCACTATTCTTAGCAATGATTTAGGAATCCTTGTGAGTACGTATTAGCTAGGTTGCCACTTATTGTTCATCTATTGAAATTGAACTTCAGTTCATGAAAATAAATAGTTAGCCAGCTACTTAACCCTGTTGTCTAAAGCTAATGTTATAAGCAGCCAGCTAGCGTCATCTGGCTCGTGAGGCTCGACCGGACCAGGTTGTGTTGTGAAGCTAGCCACAATAAGGATTATGAACAGTAGTGGAATTTACGGTTTGCCCTCAAAATAAAAGTTAATTATTAATTGGTGGAATCATGTCATATTTAGACTAGATAATGTTAAACAAGGTTGCAATGAAATGGGGTACCAGTCTACCCACAGAGTACAACTGAAGAGTTTACACAAATATTAGCATCGTGGCTCTTATCGCGGGACAGTGACCGTGTGAAATCACCTTCCTACATTGTTTGCATCTAGGAGCTGGCTAGCTTTTCTTTTTTTATGACCAAAACTGTAGGTGCACGAGACAACTTAACCAGCATCATAGCATACGTATCGATGAATCGTTGTGACATATGAAATACGAGTGAGTGTAATCAATGTGTAATAACTACGTTAATTCTTATTTACAATGACAGCCTACACCGGCCAAACCCAGACGACGCTGGGCCAGTTGTGCGCCGACCTATCACGGCCGGATGTGATACAGCCTGGATTCGAACCAGGGACTGTAGTGACGCCTCTTGCCCTGAGATGCAGTGCCTTAGTTAACAACACACATGGACGCAGCGGTCTAACTACTAGAATGCTAAAAGGCTGCTAAAATTGTAAATAACGTTGGTATCGTTGTTTTTGGCAAGGAAAACATTGGATATTAGTATCGGCCACAAATGTCATATTGGTGCATCACTAATAGTAAGTGCATAGTAGCCCTTTACACTTGTACCAATATACAGGTTTAAAATGGCAGAGTTGGACACTGATAAGCACCTAAATTGGAACGCAAGTGGCTGTGCAGTAACATGCTATACATGTCAGAGCTCAGGGCTTCCACTTCACAGCTTTGTATGGATTTTGACCCGTTCTGAACTTGATCACCGCGCACGACAAGAAGATGCTAATTTTTTATTGTTTGAATGAGGGAAATGCTGTAAACAAGGACTCTGTAAAAGATGAGACATTGAGGATTATAATAAATACGCCTTTGATGATGTCATACAAGCAAGCAAAACACCCGTGGGTCTAAATGTGCACTCCACATTTCATGTCATAAAACTCATATCATATATCGTGTCAACGTTCATCGTTACTATGTGTGATGTACAGTTACAAGATGACATGGCGTTATACACTGGGTTGTTCTGAACAGAATGAACCCGTTTGTCTGTTGTGAAGAGAACTCACTGCGGAACGCACACCTGACTCCTTCCTGTGCAGTTAGTGTTAAATACGCCTGCCAGAATCCTGACTAGAACCAAAAGATGTGATCATATTACTCCAGTGCATACCTCCCTACGCTGGCTTCCTGTTGAGGCAAAGGCTGATTTCTAGGTTTTACTGCTAACATACAAGGCAGTACATGGGCTTGCTCCTACCTATCATTCTGATTTGGTCCTGCCGTACATTGCTACGCTACGGTCACAAGATGCAGGCCTCCTAATTGTCCCTAGAATTTCTAAGCAAACAGCTGGAGGCAGGGCTTTCTCCTATAGAGCTCCATTTTTATGGAATGGTCTGCCTACCCATGTGAGAAACGCAGTCTCGGTCTCAACCTTTAAGTCTTTACTGAAGACTCATCTCTTCAGTGGGTCATATGATTGACTGTAGTCTGGCCAAGGAGTGTGAAGGTGAACGGAAAGGCTCTGGAGCGACGAACCGCCCTTGCCGTCTCTGCCTGGCCGGTTCCCTTCTCTCCACCGGGATTCTCTGCCTCTAACCCCATTACAGGGGCTGAGTCACTGGCTTACTGGCGTCCCTAGGAGGGGTGCGTCACTTGAGTGGGTTGAGTCACTGACGCAATCTTCCTGTCTGGGTAGGCACCCCCCTTGGGTTGTGCCGTGGCGGAGATCTTTGTGGGCTATACTCAGACTTGTCTCAGGATGGTAAGTTGGTGGTTGAAGATATCCCTCTAGTGGTGTGGGGGCTGTGCTTTGGCAAAGTGGGTGGGGTTATATCCTGCCTGTTTGGCCCTGTCCGTGGGGTATCATCGGATGGGGTCACAGTGTCTCCTGACCCCTCCCATCTCAGCCTCCAGTATTTATGCTGCAGTAGTTTGTGTCAGGGGGCTATATCCTTCCAGTTTGTTATATCCGGAGTACTTCTCCTGTCTTATCTGGTGTCCTGTGTGAATTGAAGTATGCTCTCTCTAATTCTCTCTTTCTCTCGGAGGACCTGAGCCCTAGGAACATGCCTCAGGACTACCTGGCATGATGACTCCTTGCTGTCCCCAGTCCACCTGGCCGTGCTGCTGCTCCAGTTTCAACTGTTCTGCCTGCGGCTATGGAACCCTGACCTGTTCACCGGCACTTGCTACCTGTCCCAGATCTGCCGTTTTCAACTCTCTAGAGACAGCAGGAGCGGTAGAGATACTCTTAGTGATCGGCTATGAAAAGCCAACTGACATTTACTCCTGAGCTGCTGACTTGCTGCACCCTCGACAACAACTGTGATTATTATTATTTGCTAATGCTGGTCATTTTTTAACATTTGAACATCTTGGCCATGTTCTGTTATAATCTCCACCAGGCACAGCCAGAAGAGGACTGGCCACCCTTCATAGCCTGGTTCCTCTCTAGGCTTCTTCCTAGGTTTTGGCCTTTCTAGGGAGTTCTTCCTAGCCACCGTGCTTCTATACCTGCATTGCTTGCTGTTTGGGGTTTTAGGCTGGGTTTCTGTACAGCACTTGCAATTAATTCCAAAGATGTTCGATGATGTTGAGGTCAGGGCTCAACTGAGGACATACAATTTTTACACGCAATGCGCTTCAACACTCGGCGAGCCCGTTCTGTGAGCTTGTCTGGCCTACCACTTCGCGGCAGTTATTGCTCCTAGACGTTTCCACTTCACAATAACAGCACTTACAGTTGACCGGGGCAGCTGTAACAGGGCAGACATTTGATGAACTGACTTGTTGGAAAGGCGGCATCCTATGACGGTGCCACGTTGACAGTCACTGAGCTCTTCAGTAAGGCCATTTGACTGACATTATTTGTCTATGGAGATTGCATGGCTGTGTGCTCGATTTTATACACCCGTCAGCAACAGATGTGGCTGAAATAGCCACGTCCACTAATTTCAAGGCGTGTCCACATACTTTTGTATATATAGTGTATATGGTTGAAAACTGACATTTTTCAGGAATATTCTGATACTACTGACTGCATCCAGAATATTTTCAGATTTCGTTAACATATGTGGTGAAAAGTACAGTAAAAAAAATGCACAAAATCAACAGCGTAATATTTGGCTTCAGTCTTGTGTCAGGTGAACGGTTGTGTCCTCACCGTTAGTCCACAAATGTTCCCATATTCTCCAAAATATAAAATTAAATATTACTATTAAAACGCTTGTTCACTTCCCGTAACAGGGTTGACCTTAACATGTGTGACAGGGTTCTTTGACCTTAAAATTAATAACTGACCACATTAAATAAATTACATAATCTTCAGAAATGACTGTTTAAAGCAACAAAATAACAACTAGAGCTTTACAATGACTGTGAAAACTTGGATAAACATTTGAATTAAATGGGTTCAAATATTCTTTGAAAGAACAGGATTCACATGTCAAAACGCTGGCGGAATGTTGCCACATTAGCAATTCTTTCAAGTGGCATATATTATAAGATTTTTTTTTTTACATTTTCCATGTGGTCTATATTAAAATGCACTTAATATATTAGGCTTTTAAACATGGAATGTGTGCACAATTTATTCTTCAAATATCAAAAAAGGCACGCATTTCTTGGAATAACTCGCTCTGATACTGTAGTCCTAATTTAACCCAGTTGTGGGGAATCCCCTGATTATTTTACAACCACTTACAGTAAGTATGTTTGTCCTGGACCTCCACTTCCACAAATCAATATTAGATTCACTTGAGACCAGTACAGTATCTGTTTTATGTATGTGCTCAGACTTCAGACTCACTGTGGTTCACTGGGCTAGAGACTCAGAGGAAACAACCATCCCACTACTGGTGTAACTGGCTGCTAGCTCAGCCTTTTATTGACTTGGAGACAAGTGTGATGAGAATGCCAGGCCGCATTTGAGAATCAACTACGATTACTAAACTTTCCCAAAAAGTCCAGGTTTCCCCGAAAATCCTGGTTGGTGCATTAAGGATGACCTCTTTATTCCCTGCTGATTCTGTGCATCTTCCAACCAGGATTTCTAGAGAACCTGGGAATTTTAGGAAAGCTGCCAGAATTCTGCAACCCGTGTCACAAGCCAGGCATCCGCATGACACTCCACTGACCTTTCTAATGGTTGTGCAGTGGTATCCAGCAGAGTTTACTAGTGGTTATTCCCGAGTAACAGTTGGTAAGAGGGTGGTGAAGGAGTGTTTCACCTGGGAGCCATTTCAGACCGACCGTACACCCACTGTCAAATCAAGCCCTGTGATGGTGCTTGAATATATTACCCTTGTAATAATAATAATAATAATAATAATAATCTAAGGCACTTTACGTGTCTGGCACCGTCTCGCCCCGGCCATGACATTTTAACGGCCCATTATATTTCTGTAATACGATTGGTTTTCAGCAGCCGCCCCGTAGAGGGTGAATAGGGCTGGGAGAGAGGCTAGGAGCTAGGCTCACACAGAGCAATGCTATATACAGTGCTACAGAGCAGGCGTTCAGATCATCTCACAATTTTGTAATAGACAGATCTGCCCGTCTCTCAAATGGCACCCTTCCCTACAGTATGTACTTTTGAATAGAGCCTATAGGGCCATTTGGGACGCAGATTAGAACATTGACATCCACCAACAGCAGTAGGTTTGTGGGGAATGGAATGGCTCCATTTTGGATGACAGATTTTACAGCACTATAATACAACATTTAACTGGGCAGGTCTTGTGTTCAGAGGGCCATAATGTGACGAGCTACAGGAGGTTGTGTTTAAAGGAGGACCTCATGTTCATTATGCATGTCTCTTTACAAGCACAATGAGTGGACATGGGGGCACCTTTTAGACGAGAAAGTTTTTTTACACACTTGGCTAGTTTCAGACATAGCTTGAGTACCACATGCCACCTTATTCCCTACTAAGCTCACTACTTTCGACCAGGGATATTGTGCCATTTGGGAGGCAACCATTCAGTAAATTCCCTGTGTGTTTGATTTACACCACCGTTCAAAAGGATAGGGGTCACTTAAAAATGTCTTTGTTTTTAAAAGAAAAGCACATTTTTGGTGCATTAAAATAACAAACTGATCAAAAATACAATGTAGACATTGTTAATGTTGTAAATGGAAGCGGCAGATTTATGAAATATCTCGTCACGCCCTGACCTTAGATATTTTCATTCTCTATGTGGTTAGGTCAGGGTGTGACTACGGTGGGCAAACTATGTTGTCTATTTCGTTGTTGGCCGGGTATGGTTCCCAATCAGAGGCAGCCGTCTATCGTTGTCTCTGATTGGGAATCATACTTAGGCCGCCTTTTTTCCACCTTAGTTTGTGGGATCTTGTTTTTGTACTGTTGCTTTCCAGCCCAACAGAACTGTGCGTTTCGTTTTGTATTTGGTTTTTTCTCGGTGTCATCAATAAAAGAAAGATGTACACCTACCACGCTGCACCTTGGTACCCTCCTTCCAACGACGAGCTTTACATATCTACATAGCCGTAAAGAGGCCCATTATCAGCAACCATCACTCCTGTGTTCCAATGGCACATTGTGTTAGCTAATCCAAGTTTATCATTTTAAAAAGGCTAATTGACCATTAGAAACCATTTTGCAATTATGTCAGCACAGCTGAAAACTGTTGTTCTGAGCAATAAAACTGGCCTTCTTTAGACTAGTGTCACACCCTGATCCAGGTGTCACCTGTTTTCCCCATTAGTCCCTGGGTATTTATTCCAGTGTTCCCTGTTTGTCTGTTGCCAGTTCGTTTTTCTTTTGCTAGTCCTCCCGGTTTTGACCCTTGACTCTGAACCCGCCTGTCTGACCTCGAGCCTGCCTGCCACTCTGTACCTCCTGGACTATGACCTTGTTTATGATCTTTTGCCTGTCCACAACCATTCTCTTGCCTGCCCTTTGGATTATAATAACTAATCAGAGACTCGAACCATCTGCCTCCCGTGTCTGCATCTGGGTCTCACCCTGAGCCCTTATAGTACAAACTGGCCATGACAGACCCAGCAGACTTAGACCAGCTCCGCCACGCTGTCTCCCTGCAGGGAGCCACCATTGGGAGGCATGAGGAGCTATTGCTGGACCTTTTGGAAGGGCTTCGTTCCCTTATGGAACGCCACGACCAAGGGCTCAAGGCTATTATGGAGCGAATCAGTGAGTTAGCTCATAGGCAAGCCTGCCACCTCTGAGACCACCCAGTAACCTTTTACTATTAGTGGTGGGTTTGGTGGGTTTGTTTCCAGGTATCTGGAAACCACAGTGAGTCAATACAGCTTCTCCTCTGAGTCTCCCCACATCCCTATTTTCTTGGCTCCAAGAAGCACAACCCCGATATTGACTGGACCACAGATTCAGAGCCCGTTCTGCCATTCATATTGCCTGAAGGCGGCACAGCCTTCCCCCGGAACGTCTGCCTCCAGGGTTGAGTACGGCCTCCGATCTCTCTGCTGTTCCTGCAGAGTACGATGACCTGGAGGTTTTCAGCAAGGCTCGTGCTACCTCCCATTGTCCATCGTCCTATTGACCTCATCCCGGCCACCACACTGCCTCAAGGCTGGCTATATACCCTGTCTGGTCCTGAGACCAAGGGCATGGAGGAGTACAGTGGACTCTATGGCTGTTGGGAGCATTTGTTCTTCTGTGCTCCTGCTGGCGCAGGATTCTTTGTGGGAGAGAATGACAATAGCCTGCGTCCATACATTGATTACCGGGGCCTCAATGACATTATGATCAAAAATCGGTACACTCTACCACCCCTCTCATCGGCTTTCGAACCTCTCCAGGGGGCTACCATATTTTCCAAACTGGACCTTCGGAATGCCTACCACCTTGTGCGGATATGAAGGAGATGAGTGGAAGACAGCTTTCAACACTGTCAGTGGACACTGGGTACCTGGTCATGCTGTTTGGACTCAACGCCTGGTCAATGATGTGCTCTGGGACATGTTGAATCGTTTTGTTTTTGTCTACCTTGATGACATCCTGGTTGTCTCTCGTTCTGCCCAGGAACAGGTGGCTTCGGTTGTTTGGGTTATTGAGGCTCTGGCCTGCAAGACACAACTTTCCCAGCCGGACCCTGGCTAACAGGATACTTGTTCCGGTCCTGGAATGGGCTCACTCTTCCAGGCTCACCGGTCATCCTGGGGCTCTTCGTACCCTGGCTTTCCTCCGACAATGCTTCTGGCGGCCCACCATCCTGCTGATGTCTCAGCCTTCGTTGCCACATGCATGGTGTGCGCTCAAAGCAAGACTCCGGAATGCTCCGTCTGGCCTCCGTCAACCGCTCCCTGTCCCTCATCACCCTTCGTCCCATATTTCCCTGGATGTTTTTCACTGGGCTTCCCCCGTTAGATGGTAACACCACCAATCTGACGGTGGAAGGGAGGTTTTCCAAAACCACCCACCCAAGTTACCTTCAGCCAAGGCGACGGACCAGCTCATGGTGCAGCACGTCTTCCGAATCCATGGACTCCCGGTTGACATGGTCTCAGATCGGGGTCTTCAGTTCCCATCCCGATTCTGGAAGGCGTTCTGCATCCTTATTGGGTTGCCGGGCTGTCGGTCCTCAAGGTTTCATCCCCAATCAAAACGGTCAGTCGGAGCAAGCCAATCAAGACATGGAGAAAACACTTTGGTGTCTCGTTGCTAGTAAACCCACCACCTGGAGCCAACAACTGGCCTGGGTAGAATATGGTCGGAACACTCTTCCCTGCTTGGCTACTGGACTCTCTCCCTTCGAACGCTCCATGGGGTATCAGCCTCCACTCTTCTCAGAGCAAGAAGTTGAGGTAAACATGCCCAGATGTTCCTGCCCCTCCGGGTGGAATTCCACAAATTTTACCCCTGTTTCATTGGTCCTTTCCCCATTTCTAGAGTCCTTAGTCCCACTGCTGTTACCACGTACCCTCCCTGTTCACCCTACTTTTCATGTTTCCAAGATTAAGCCCTTGTCTTAGTCCTTGTCTTCTTTCTAGGCCCATACCTCCCCGTGTCGTCGACTGTCAGCCAGCGTACACGGTGAGACACCTCCTGAGGGTTCGACCACGGGGCAGGGGTTTCCAGTACCTGCTTGACTGGGAGGGTTATGGCCCAGAGGAGAGGTGCTGGGTTCCCGCTAAAGCGGTGATGAGGACCCCTCCCTCATCACCGCTGGCACCCCCGTCACCCAGGTAGGATGCCAGGTGGCGCCCATAGGGGGGGGGGGGGGGTACTGTCACACCCTGATCTGTGTCACCTGTCTTTGTCTCCACCCACCTCCAGGTGTCACCCGTTTTTCCCGTTGGAACAAATACCCAGGGACTGTGTTGCCAGGTCGTCTTGTCAACCAGAGTGTTTTTCTGTGCTCCTGCTTTTTCATCTCTTTTGCTAGTCCTCCTGGTTTTGACCCTTGCTTGCCTTGACCCTGAACCCACCTGCCTGACCATGCTGCCACTCTGTACCTCCTGGACTATGACCTTGTTTATGATCTCTTGCCTGTCCACAACTATTCTCGTCTGCCCCTTGGATTATAATAAATATCAGAGACTCGAACCATCTGCCTCCCGTGTCTGCATCTGGGTCTTGCCCTGTGCCCTTTTAATTAGTTGAGTATCTGGAGCATTAGCATTTGGGTTTGAATACAGGCTCAATATGGCCAGAAACAAAACTTATTTTGAAACTATTATTCTTCTGAGAAATGAAGGCTATTCCGTGCGAGAAATTGCCAAGAAACTGAAGAACTAGTACAACGCTGTGTACTACTCCCTTCACAGAACAGCGCAAACTAACCAGAATAGAAAGAGTGGGAGGCCCCGGTGCACAACTGAACAATAGGGGAAGTACCTTAGTGTCTAGATTGAGAAACAGACGCCTCAAGTCCTCAACTGGCAGCTTCATTAAATAGTACCCGCAAAACACCAGTCAGAGTCAACAGTGAAGCGGCGACAGTTCCTCTGTCCAGTGTCTGTTCTTTAGCCCATCTTAATCTTATTTTTATTGGCCAGTCTGAGATATGGCTTATTCTTTGCAACTCTGCCTAGAAGGCCAGCATCCCTGAGTCGCCTCTTCATTGAGACTGGTGTTTTGCGGGTACTACAACACTGTTGTATCAGAGAATAACAAGGGGCTTTCTCATATCTGAAGGCTCCTTGGCACTGTAGACACCATATGGCATGATATTCAATTACACACATACGTCATCTAGGCTGTCTGCTGCCATATCTGCTTATGGTTCATGCCAAGTGGCCTAGATTTGCCTGGATTCAGTGCATCCCATGTTAAAATATGTATTTGAGACAAATTGGTCAGCCTCTCCCTCCATGATTGGGTGCGTCACTGAAATGGCATATTCCCACAAGGCTCTGGTCAAAAGTAGTGCACTATGTAGGAAATAGAGTGCCATTTAGGACAAATACTTAGTGGGTCTGTATGTCTGCCAACGGTAGCAGCTGCCCATACTGTCGTATGAAAAACAACCTTTATATTTTGTAACAGTATTTATTGGAATTTCACAATTTTCACCCATATTAAGAGATACAGAGACAAAGCACACACAAAAAAAGCACTCACATACCTACGCATATATATACATACACACATACATATATATAACACACATACATATATATACCACACACACCCATACATACGTACACCATTTTCCTCTTCCCGCTCGGTGCTTCTCTCACCCCATCTCCATCATTGAGTCTCTCAATACATACATTTTAAACAAACTTAAACAGAAATTAAACAAAAAAAGCTCAGTTTAAACCAAGAAGTTAGGTTCCACACATGGAACGTACAGTGTAGTTCTGAAATGCATAGATCCCCGCCATTCTAAGAGAATCCTTGCAGCATAATAGCTGATATCTCAGGTTCTAGTTAATTTAGATAAGGTTCCCATACTTTGTAGAACTGGTCTGTTTTAGAATGCAATGTACATGTCAGACATTCCAGAGGCACCCATTCAAATAGTATCTTATGCCAATCTTTAATAGAAGGAACCTTATCACTAATCCACTGTAAGAGGATGTTTTTCCTCGCTGCGAAGGTAAGGATGTTGTAAAGCCTCCTGTTACCCACAGAAGTAACATGCCTACTAGGGAGACCCAACAGTAAAGAAACTGGGTCCAATTCTAGATCAACCCCTAGGATCTTTTCAATTTCTTGCAGAATACCAGACCAGTATCTTTGTATTTTGGTACATGACCATAAACAATGTGTTAGGGTGCCTGTATCAGTTTAAGAACAACCTTTAAAAAAAATGTTTCCTGTGTGTTCACACTAACTTCCGAGCGAGGATGCTTTTCCTGGCAGGCTTCCAGTCTCCATTCTGTGGGTGCCATTTGGGACACACTGGGTGAGGGCTCCCAACCCTATTCATTTACTTTTAAACCTCTGCAGAACCCTGCTGACACCCTCCTAGGCCTACTACCATGTTCTCACACACACACACACACACACACACACACACACACACACACACACACACACACACACACACACACACACACACACACACACACACACACACACACACACACACACACACCCTCAGTAAAGGAATACTACTTTTATAGCGCTAGTCAGGGAATTTGAAAAAAAAAAAAATTCAGATTGCCTCCAATGGCATTTAGTAAATGTTTCATTAGTCAATGTCTTGGTAGAACAGGGGTGTCAAACATGTGTCCTGGGGCCTTCGGTGACAAGCCGTCTGATGGAATGCTGCGCAGACTGGAACCGTTTGTAGTGCACTATATAGGGAATAAGGTACCATTTTGGACACAGATCCTCACTCTCACTTGAAAATATTAGATGTTGGGGAAACAACCATTCACACAGCAAATGCAGTGGAGGCCTTTGTAATACAGTCCTCTGTGAGCACAAAAGAGCTTTGTCATTGGTGTCTTCTGGGTCAACAATGAACATTTCTGACTGGATTTATTTTCTAAAATGGCCACTTAGATATCAGAACTTTAATACCCGTTGTAGAAAATGACAGAGGGTTATAGCTAACCGCAACTGCAACCCACACATTCATACAGTAACATTTTGCCTAATTTTATGCTAACGAGATGAAATGTAAAATGAATGAATAAAACAAAAATTGAAAAGTGAGGAACTGTCAAATCTAGTGGTTCCTCTGTCGTTCAATAGCTTTCAAGACCTAATGGTGAGAACATTATTAGCTAGACTGGGTCTGTGAGATATTAGTTTGGTCTACATAAGTTATGCCATTGTATATATATAGACTAATAAGAATGAACCAGTAATTTACCCCACTAGTCTTGAACCTATATACACCCAGTGACTTGGGAGGGCAGAGACTCTGAGATGACAACAAGCTTTGGGTTTGAGGTATACAGTCTAAAACAAAGACCTCTACTCCAGAATCCATATCACTATTTCCAGATTAGTTGAGACAGACATTGTTTTGATTGGAGGGTTATTTACCTTTACCTGGTGCCTGAGGGAGGAAGGCCCCAATTAATTTGGACCTCTTCTTTTCATAGCCTTTCTGTGTGATGTCACCTGCCAAAGGAGAGGAAAACTACCGTTAGTGAAACGGAAAGGATATAGAATAATAGAAGCTTAGGCCTATTCAGAGATCTGCATGCTGCTACAGTATCACTGATACCACGCCACACTATCCATGGCATCAGCAGACGACAGTTATACAACAGGTTAAACTGTTTGGTTAGTCGCTGCTACGCTTTGTCCTTTATGCTGAAGATGGGTGTTTGGCGTTAGGTTGGACAAACAGGAAGTGGCAGAGAGAAAAGGGAGGGAGGAACAAGGAAGGAGGGAAGTATGGATTGGGTAGCAGCCTAGCTGGAGTAGATGATTGCAGTGACTGTAGTAAGTGTCAGTGATAAATACGACAGAGTCCCAGCTGCCAGTGTGTATTACTCACCAAGGCCTGGTGCCCTCACAGGTAATAAGGAGAGGCTGGGGGAAAGAGGAAGGGGAGAGGGCTCGGACACCAGTCACGAGATCTGGCTTCTCTAACCATGGAGGTATTAGCTGTCTGTAGCTCTCAGAGCAGGGGAAGCAGATGTGACTATGGGTGTGACTGTGTGTGTGTGTTGGCAGGCAAATCCACTTTGATTGAACTCGATGACCGGCCGGAGTGGATAAGGAATGAGCAGCAACAGGCTGGCAGTGATGAGGAAGGAAAGCTGGTCCTTTAGCGCATCAACCAACCACAGTAGTGCATTGATGACACTGATGGACACAACATTCATGACAGTATGTGGCTGAACAAGACAGACATTCTAACATTTCAGGCATTGAAGATGCAGAGCATACGAATTCAACTGGAAGGCTTATATTAAGGTGTATAAAGGCAACTTTAAACTCATAGTAAAAGCAGTACTGTACATTAAAGCGCAGTAATACCCAGGTATGTTCAAGAAAACAGCAATACATAAAAATAACAGAACTGTCAATAACTACATGGACAAAAGTATGTGCTTGTCGAACATCTCATTCCAAAATCATGAGAATTAATATGGAGTTGTTCCCCTTTGCTGCTATAACAGCCTCCACTCTTCTGAGAAGGCTTTCCACTAGATGTTGTAACATTGATGTGGGGACTTGCTTCCATTCAGCCACAAGAGTATTAGTGAGGTCAGGCACTGATGTTCGGCGATTAGGCCTGGCTTGCAATGGGCGTTCCAATTCATCCGAAAAAAAGTGTTCGTGGGGTTGAAGTCAGGGCCAGTCAAGTTCTTCCACACCGATCTCGACAAACCATTTCTGTATGGACCTCCCTTTGTGCACGAGGGCAATGTCATGCTGAAACAGGAAAGGGCCTTCCCCAAACTATTTCCACAAAGCTGGAAGCACATAATGTCATTGTATGCTGTAGCATTAAGATTTCCTTTCACTGAAACTAAGGGGCCAAGCACGAACCATGTAAAACAGCCCAAGACCAATATTCCTCCCCCACCAAAATTTACAGTTGACACTATGCATTCAGGCATGTAGCGTTCTCCTGTCATCCACCAAACGCAGATTCATCTGTCGGACTACCAGATGGTGAAGCGTGATTCAGCACTCTAGAAAACGAGTTTCCACTGCTCAAACGGCCAATGGCGGCAAGCTTTACACTACTCCAGCCGACACTTGGCATTGCACATGGTGATCTTATGCTTGTGTGCGGCTGCTTGGCCAAGGAAACCCATTTCATGAATCTCCCAATGAACAATGTGGCTGAAATAGCCGAAACCACTAATTTGAAGAGGTGTCCACATACTTTTTGGCATGTAGTGTTGATCAGGCTTTTGGAATCCCTTAAATGTGCATATATTCTATATTTTGAAACAGAGGGCAGAGGGGGTTAAGGCCGATGGGGGAGGGAGTCAGCGGTGTGAGGAAGCAGAGGGGGAGGCAGGGCACATGGTACTAATTAGCATCTCCAGTAGGAGAGCTCCCACCCCAGTGAGACTGTGGATGCAGCAGCGCAGCAGGGACTGGTAAACATATGAATATTTAACCAAACTACCATAGTCTCTATACCAGCCCAGTCTGGTTGAACAGAAGGCTGTCTGGAAGGAGGCCTGACCTTGTCTCAGGCATACAGAGCGGATGGACACACGCGTGAAGTCTGAACCAATTCGTGGCACGCCAAAGACACCATGACTGAATAACTTACCCTGCAAAACACACTGAAGCTTCACACACCAAGCATCATCTTGGCACGATACACTGATGTTCGGGGAAACGATCCAAGCCAAACTGAAATTAATTTGCGAGTCAACTTCTCTAGCTCTGGATTAGAGATTTCCTGATGAGCTCGTGCTGCATCAAGCAGTAACCCAGGAGAACAGAGACACAGAGAAAGAGAGACAGAAAGAGACACAGACAGAGAAAGAGACACAGACAGAGAAAGAGACACAGAGAGAGAAAGAGACACAGAGAGAGAAAGAGACACAGAGAGAGAAAGAGACACAGAGAGAGAAAGAGACACAGAGAGAGAAAGAGACACAGAGAGAGAAGGAGACACAGAGAGAGAAGGAGACACAGAGAGAGAAGGAGACACAGAGAGAGAAGGAGACACAGAGAGAGAAGGAGACACAGAGAGAGAAAGAGACACAGAGAGAGAGAGAGCGGAGATGGCGCTGGCGTCTGTCTGACTGTATGGTACGCAACCTGTTTGATGGCTTTAGCACATTTACCCAGCCAGCTTTGGGGCGAAGTTCTGTTTAAGACCCAGAGTGAGAGTGCATCCTCAAACTGCCTCTCTAATGGCACACTAGTCCCTTCGTAGTGCACTACATTTGACCAGGGCCCATAGGGAATAGAGTGCCATTTGGGCAACCGCCTCAGTCGTGTCCTCCAGAGCAGGAGAGGAGACCACAGGAGACAACGAACGACGAGGCTCTTTAAAGATATTGAGGGTGACTCATCATGACTTCCCTCCCACGGTGCTGCTGCTACAGCTGTTTACGAGAACCCATCTGGAGACAGAAACAAGCGGTAGGTTTCCACAGACAGGGCTGACAGCAGCCACTCTTAACTTAGACCTGCCCCGAGCCACTGATCACAAGCCACTGAGAACCACATAATAAAAGAGGTCCCTTGTTGACTGAAAGGCGACAATGACACATAGATGGTGACTTGACAGAGTTGAACACACAGACACATACACACCACACCGAGCCGTCCCCTGTTCCATGTCCATAGAAAGTCTGAATGTTGACAGAAAGACAATGCCATAGATGGTGACTTATAGGTAAGTGTCCCAAATTGCACCCTATTCCCTATATAAGGTTCTGGCTAGAAGTAGGGCACTATAAAGGGAATATGATGCCTTTTGGAATGCTCCATTACAGTTAAAGACATTTGAAGAGCTTTGAGCACTCTGATGAGTTAATACATTAAGAAGGAATACCAGAGGCAACCCGAGAATTACTGTATAAACCCTTTATGCAGATGGTTTTAATCACGTCTTACTTCTGGAAAGAACACTTGTGGAAATAATTAGCACCAAGTTGAAGTGCAACGGAGCTTAACACTAAAATATGCACGCAGTCCTCTACACTATTCTGTATAGTACAGTGATTTATGCCTGATGCTTTCTATATCTACTCGGTAAGCTGCGTCGTGCTATGAATCATTTAAGATACATACTGTACTATACTGTACTAGACTCCATCCATCCAATGCTCAGTCCTTCTATTTCCTTTCAGAGACTCCTTTGGTTTCTAAAACACTGTGCACCAAAGAGGCCATACAAGAACATATACAGTCCAAGTAGGCTAGCATCCTCACAGTCAATTGCAGGGTGTAGCCCAGTAGCCACCATACTCACAGTGCTAGTTTTGGCACCAACACATGAGACGATTACTGCACAGGAAAATGGTGAGTTGGACAAAGAAGTCCTACCTGCTTTTTCAGTGCTGACAAAGGTTGTAACCCATACCGCTAGACAGACACACCCATTATCACTCTGCTTTCCTCGCCCAGGTTTTCAACATTTAAGCTCAGTTTTCCTTTTCATAGATTTTCCCCAGGAACTCAGTTGTCTGTGCTGCTGGAGGCTTTGTGCCAGCATGTGAAAGAGAAAGGCGAACCACACAACAGTGTAGAAAACAATACGAGTCTTTGACCATAGAATAGGAAGGGAAAGGAGGAGATGAGGTAGTTTGACAGGAGGAGGAGGAGGAGATGAGGAGGAGCAGCCGGAGGAGGAGGAGTAGAAATGGGAGGAATGGCATGCTCGATCCCAGTCCTCTCCCAGGAATGTTTACGAAACACTACCATAGCTGCCCAGGGTCGTCTGAAAGTAAAGACTGGACTGACATGACGGGTGAAACTCACTCACTCGCCTTCACCCAGCCCCCCCCCCTCTGCATCACAATGTTTATCTCTGCTGGATGTAATGGGGGAAACAATCAAATCAGCACCGTTTCCTTTTTAGGCGATGCCTGCTGTCTGAGCCTCACTAGCAGCCCCTTCCCTGTTGCTCCCCGGCCAACCCAGGCTTATATGGTCATCACAGCCAGAGCCCACTTTACAGACAGGCTAGAGACAGGCTACTGTACACTACATACTGCAGGCGGACACTACAGATGCTTACTGTACAATAAACCAGGTCCCTCATGTGTCCCCCAAACAGCACCCTATTCCCTATACAGTGCACTACTTTTGACCATAGCCCTTTGGGCCTCAGTCAAAAGTAGTCCACGATACAGGGAATAAGGAGACATTTGGGGCACAAATCCAGTGTGGATCTTTAAGGTTCAATGTTCCAAGGCTAAGCTATCAACGAAAAATAAAAAAAGTGCTGAGATCATACTGGTCAGTGGATACCAAATCTGTCTCACTCATCATAGTTAGTGAATGGGAACTCAGGAGGCACTTACACACAGACTCAAAGCCTTGAGCATCTAAGGTTTGTCTGTAAATCAGAACAGCAATCTACAAAGGCGAGCGGACTGTGTTCAGATAAGAGGTGCAGGTACAGCTGGAGTTCAAAAGAAAGTATTTTTCAAATGCACTGAATACAACAGGGGTAGTGTGACACGCTAACTTACGAGCCCCTAACAACGCAATGTTTTAAAAAGTACCAAAAATGTGCAAAATGAACTAAAGGAAAAATAGTAACACAAAACTAGGCTAACTACAATGGGTACCGGTACCTAGTTAATGAGCAGGGGTACAGGTTGGTTGAGATAAGTTAGGTAATACTGTATGTACATATACACACACATATACATACATACATACATAAGTTGAAGTTGGAAGTTTACATACACTTAGGTTGGAGTCATTCAAACTTGTTTTTCAACCACTTCAAATTTCTTGTTAACAAACTAGAGTTTTGGCAAGTTGGTTAGGTCATCTACTTTGTGCATGACACAAGTCATGTTTCCAACAATTGTTTACAGACAGATTATTTCACCAGTATCACAATTCCAGGCGGTCAGAGGTTTACATACACTAAATTGACTGTGCCTTTAAACAACTTGGAAAATTCCAGAAAATAATGTCATGGCATTAGAAGCTTCTGATAGGCTGATTGACATCATTTGAGTCAATTGGTGTTCTACCTGTGGATGGATTTCAAGGCCTACCTTCAATCTGTGCCTCTTTGCTTGACATCATGGGAAAATCAAAATAAATTAGCCAAGACCTTGTAGACCTAAGTCTGGTTTATCCTTAGGAGCAATTTCCAAATGCCTGAAGGTACCACATTCATCTATACAAACAATAGTACGCAAGTATAAACACATGGGACCACGCAGCCGTCATACCGCTCAGGAAGGAGACGCGTTCTGTCTCCTAGAGATGAATGTACTTTGGTGCGAAAAGTGCAAATCAATCTCAGAACAACAGCAAAGGACCTTGTGAAGATGCTGGAGGAAACAGGTACAAAAGTGTCTCATGCCACAGTAAAACGAGTCCTTATCGACATAACCTGAAAGGCCGCTTAGCAAGGAATAAGCCACTGCTCCAAAACTGTCATAAAAAAGCCAGACTATGGTATGCAATTGCACATGGGGACAAAGATCGTACTTTTTGTCCTCTAGTCTGATAAATTATGCGGATATATTGAAGAAACATCAAGACTTCAGTCAGGAAGTTAAAGCATGGTATCAAATGGGTCTTCCAAATGGACATTGACCCCAAGCACACTTCCAAAGATGTGGCAAAATGGCTTAACCTGTTGAGTGTTGGGGGCAGTATTTTGATGTTTGGATGAAAACGTACCCAAATGAAACTGCCTATTTCTCAGGCCCAGAAACTATAATATGCATATAATTGTCAGATTAGGATAGAAAACACTAAAGTTTCAAAACTGTCAATATTGTCTGTGAGTATAACGGAACAGATTTTGCAGGCGAAAACCTGAGGAAAATCCAAAGAGGAAGTGCCTTCTATTTTGAAAGCTCCCTGTTCCATTGCATACCTTCCCTCCATTTAAAGGGATATCAACCAGATTCCTTTCCCTATGGCTTCCACTTGGTCTAAACAGTCTTTAGACAGTTTCAGCCTTTTATTCTGAAGAATGAGTAAGAGAGATCATATCGCGTCAGTGGATGGCTGGGTGCCATGAGAGTTTTGCATGCGTGAGCAGCTTGGAGCAGACATTTTCTCTCTCAAATTGAGAAAGCTACAGTCCGGTTGAAATATTATCGATTATTTATTGTAAAAACAACCTGAGGATTGATTATAAAAAATGTTTGACATGTTTCTACGAACTTTACGGATACCATTTGGAATTTGTCTGCCCCGTCGTGGCCCCTCGAGCCTGTGGATTTCTGAACGTAACGCGCCAACCAAATGGAGGTATTTTGGATATAAAAAAATCTTTATGGAACAAAAGGAACATTTATTGTGTAACTGGGAGTCTGAGTGCAAACAACTGAAGATCAAAGATAAGCGATTCATTTTATTGCTTTTCTGACTTTCGTAACCAATCTACTTTGCTGCTAGCTGTTGAATGTTTTGTCTGCTGAGAGAGATGTCCTTAGCAAACCGAGAGTTTGTTTCGCCGAAAATCTTTTTTTAAATCTGACACGTCAGGTGGATTAACAACAAGCTAAGCTGTGTTTTGCTATAGTGCACTTGTGATTTCATGAAAATTCTATATTTTTAGTAATTTAATTTTAATTTGGCACTCTGCAATTCAGCTACAAACCTGACTCAGTTACACCAGCTCTGTCAGGAGGAATGAGCCAAAATTCAACCAACTTGTTGTGGGAAGCTTGTGGAAGGCTACCTGAGTGTATGTAAACTTCTGACCCACTGGGAATGTGATGAAAGAAATAAAGGCTGAAATAAATCTCTTATATTATTCTGACATTTCACATTCCTAAAATAAAGTGATGATCATAACTGACCTAAGACAGGGAATTTTTACTAGGATTAAATGTCAGGAATTGTGAAAAACAGAGTTTAAATGTATTTGGCTAAGGTGTATGTAAACTTCTGACTTCAACTGTATACCAGTGTCACGGTCGTTATATGGAGGAGACCAAGGTGCAACGTGATATGAATACATAACTCTTTAATAAAACACTTCGCAAACTATACAAAACAAACCGTGAAGCTAATATGGATAGTGCCGACAGGCAGCTAAACAGAATAACAACCCACAAACTATCCAAGGAATATGGCTACCTAAATATGGTCCCCAATCAGAGACAACGATAAACAGCTGCCTCTGACTGAGAACCAATCTAGGCAACCATAGACATAAAAACACCTAGACTAGAAAAACTTCAAACATTCAAAAACCCCTAGACAATACAAAAACCACCTTTGTCACACCCTGACCTAACCAAATAATAAAGAAAACAAAGATAACTAAGGTCAGGGCGTGACAACCAGTCAAAAGTTGACACCTACTCATGCAAGGGTTTAACACACATACATAACACATATGGAATCATGTAGTAACAAGGTGTTAAACATAGCCACCCTTTGCCTTGGACAGATTTGCAAACTCTTGGCATTCTCAACCTACTTCACCTGGAATTATTTTCCAACAGTCTTGAAGGTGTTCCCACATATGCTAAGCATTTGTTCGCTGCTTTTCCATCACTGCGGTCCAACTCATCCCAAACCATCTCAATTGGGTTGAGGTTAGGTGGCTCAAATGCATTAAGGAAAGAAATTCCACAAATTACCTTTTAACAATGCACACCTGTTAATTGAAATGCATTCCAGGTGACTACCTCATGAAGCTGGTTGAGAGAATGCCAAGAGTGTGTAAAGCTGTCAAGGCAAAGGGTGGCTACTTTGAAGAATCTCAAATATAAGACATTTTGATTTGTTTTTACACTCTTGGTTACTACATGATTCCATATGTATTATGTCATAGTTTTGATATCTTCACTATTATTCTACAATGTGTAAATTAGTCAAAGTAAAGAAAACCCCTTGAATGAGTAGGTGTCCCCAAACTTTTCACTGCTACTGTATGTATATCATGTACTGCTCTAGGGATATAATTATTGTTTGGATAACCTTATTTACTATTATGTAGTATTCACTCTATGCACACTGCTAAGACTACTGCAGAGAACACCGGAAGAAGAACTATCACAGTGACTTATTGTAACATTTGTTTATGTATCAATAACTCCCATAAGTGATGAGTTGCCAACTGGCAATTTGACACAAACATAAATGTTCATTCATTAATTTCCTTCATTTTATGTAGGGGTAAAGTGACTATGCATAGATAACGGCGACTGGCAGCAGCGCATGTGAAGGAATGTGTGTGTGTGTGTGTGTGTGTGTGTGTGTGTGTGTGTGTGTGTGTGTGTGTGTGTGTGTGTGTGTGTGTGTGTGTGTGTGTGTGTGTGTGTGTGTGTGTGTGTGTGTGTGTGTGTGTGTGTGTGTGTGTGTGTGTGTGTGTGTGTGTGTGTGTGTGTGTGTGTGTGAGCGTGTGGTTAGTCCAGTGGGTATACGTCTAGCCTGTGCAAGAGAGTCAAAGCAAAAAATAGGAATAACTAAGAATAAAAGGGAGGGGGGGGTCAATGCAAATAGTCTGGTTAGCCCCTCACACAGGGAGGGTCTCTCAGCGTAGGTGGCCAGGGCCCCAGAGTCCCATCAAAGACCCTGGTCCACCATGCACACATTCAGACTGTGTATACACCCAAAAACACACACACACACACACACACACGTCAAATTCCAGCTATGAACTAAACAGGGACAAATTCCAGGCAAGGCCATCAACAGGAGAAAATCCAGTTCAAGAATGCCTGCGATGCTGCTATATTGTGTGAATAAACACATCAAAAGATGCAGAGGACTACAAGTACCATGCTAATGGAGGCGTTAGCGCTCACTGTTAGACTCAAAAGATGTAAACCGTGTTTCTACAGGCACCTGTTAAATATCTGACGATATCTACAATACACATTGTACTCACCCAGCATATCCGGTCCCAAGAAATGGGACACAGGTGTTGTGATGTAAAAGCTGTTGATATTAGGACAAACTACCTATGTCTCTGTCTACAGAGCACCACAGTGTCCTGTAAAGCAGAGCTGTGCCTCTGTATTCCCTCCTGAAGCACAGAGACAATGGAAAAACTCATCTAGCGCTCAGGCAGGTAATGCAGGAAAACAACCCCCTTATTTGCATTTCACAAACCATGTAGGCATTTCAAAGGAACAAAGGAACAAGGTAACCGTCTCCTGACATCCCCTGCTGCCTTTGTAAC